>NC_049987.1:668523-783422 GCF_000003815.2 Branchiostoma floridae | reverse complement strand
ATCACATGTAATTTGACGACATTATGACGTCATTTGCCTAATCAGGGTGGCCATCTTGGATTTTGACCAATGACGTCATGAAATTAACATAAATTATAAATTTTAAGTCATGAAAATTACATTGAATTTCATAGAATTTAATTGTTGTCAAAAAACAGGTGTAGTTTATAAAAAAAAAACGTGTTTAAATTGAAATTGTCAAATTTTGGCAAAAATATGCCTGTTAGAATATGGTTGCCATGGCAACCGCCAAAAATGATAAACTTACTTTATTGACCAAAAGCTTTTGCAAACAATATTTTGTGATAGTTTACTAAGTTTCGTAGCTTTAACTCTAGCCGTTCATGAGTTATGAGACATAAATGTTGCTGAGGGCCTCAAAATTCCCCTATCCGGTCGGAATAGGTTATGTGCAAAACGTGGTCCTTCTGAACTTTGGCATAGATTATCATAATGAAGTGGAATTAGCAACCCCTTAACATCTCAAAATTTTACTCTTACATTGACGAAGCAATGTATATACAATGATCGCCGATAAGAAATGGTACTGAGATTTTATGAACAAAATATTTTGGGGTCCGTTTGGACCCCACTCGGTCATTTTAGTCGCAAAAAAAGGTCAGGTGCTTGAGGGTTATGTATCTTAAAAACCTTTGTTACATACTAATTGTATGTCTTATTTTCTAGTTCACTAACATGAGCATGTCGTGTATCGTTATATATCATAAATAAACCTATCACAGAAGTTCTTAATGTGTTTTTCTAAGCTCCATAGGCGTTGATCGAAATTGTTGTGTTTGCAGAAATCCTTCCAACAAATAGAATAATCATTTTACTACACCCTGTGTCTGGCCGGATAGGTAGAGAATCAGAATGGTGCCATAACATTAACCCTTACATTTAGTTTCCATATATGTGTATTCAGTTGTCCTTTTTTAGGGGTGGCGGGATTTTTGTAGCCTACCGACGCAATGTATTCAGAACAAAACATTGCATGTGCATTGGAGGGAGGGGTGCCATCAGGGGAAATAGCAGTTTATTAACGCCCGTTTCTTTCTAGAATACTCGTACTGTAGCGTGTAGATTTTCATTCATGGGTATCTCAATCCCAAAAGTTGAGCAAACTTACAAATTTACTGTAAGATGCTACTGTCGTATGGGACATTATTCACAGAATTGGAACGTGCGTGTTTAGAACCAGCAAAGCGCCTTTTTCCGCACGACCAGTAAATAAGCAAACGGAACAGATTGTTACGAAATAGACATGTTCCACTGCCAAACATTTTGTTTCACTGTAATATCTTAAAATTCATGCAGCATGGGCAAACTTTAAAAATTGGTAAAATCACTCTGCGGTACTGTAAGTTGAATATATACACGTTAACATTTTATCAGGATCATGAGCTTTGTTAACCCTCAAACCACCGTATGGGGTCAAAACTGACCCCGGTGTATATCAATGTGTGCCATTATGTCATTTCTGGTCGAAAACAAATTTCCTTTCAGGAGTTTGTTCGTATATCTGTCCTATAATTTCTTATACGTTTTTGCCGAATAACGACTTATTGTTGATTAAGATATCCTCGAAAGTTTATGCATGGTCCAGTGGGGTCAAAACTGACCCCAGCATTTTTTTAAACAAACTTTTGCGACCCACACCTAAACTACTTATTGTAGGATCACTAAATTTTCAGAAAATGATGTACATGTTAGCAAAAATTATTGTAGCAACTTTTGTGCCATTATCATGTCATATGACGACATTATGACGTCATCTAGGTAATATCGGCCGCCATCTTTGATTTTGACTGATGACGTCATCAAATTAGCATAAATTACGAATATTGATTCCTGAAATTTATGTTGAATTGAATAAGATGTGATAAACAATTGTTATTTGCCAAGAAAACCTTAAAACTTAAATGTTTAGTACAAAATTTGAAAATTTCGTAATAAATATGTCTGTCATAATTCCGTTGCCATGGCAACATAAAAATGATGAACATACTTTGTTCACTGAAAATGTTTGCTATCAACATTTTCTAAAAAAATCCCAAGTTTGGTGCCCCTAGCATAAGCCATTCAGGCGCTATATGGCATTGAAGCTGGTACAGGCATCAAAAACCTCCTTCCCGGTCTGAATAGCGTTGGTGCAAAATGTGGTCCTCATTATCTTTTGCATAAATTATGATAATGAGCTAGAAGTATTTTCACCTAATCATGTCAGACTGCCCCAAATAGATTAATATGAACCTATACATATATACAAATCACAAAAAGATTCACACAAAAAACTGTATTTGTACAAAACGTTTTGGGGTCAGTTTTGACCCCATACGGTAATCTACGTCACAAAAAAGCTACGGTGGTTTGAGGGTTAATGCAAGAGATAAGATAAGATAGAAGTTTTTTTCGTTTCTTTATTCCAGGGATACTTTTATACTGTTTTCCATAACATTCTTTTAAAAAAGCATCGACAGCAATCATCACTTGAATACACACATCCCCTTCACTCAGCCACTTCTCCTGAAACGCATTCCGTGGGTTCCGTGAACAACCGGACATGGCCATGTCCGGCAATGATTGGGGATATTCGGCACCGGACACACCGTGGCTAGAAATTCCTTTATACGACCCGGACATGTCAAGTTCCACGGTAGTGTAAGAAACCAGAAATTGCCAGAAATTCTTGTTTTCGTGCAGTGAGGGGTTACCAATCAGATAAATAAAAGGACAAAAACCTTTCTAGCTGACGAAGATAATTAGGCCGCAAGGGATTGTGCGATGACGTAATCACCGGTTACGTAATGCATATTGACCTCTGATATCTCCCGCTGATATACTACAAATAAGTTCAGGGTTGGCCCAAGTAGCACGCTGTGATAACGCATGCATCCAAGAAATACCCTATCCTGATTCGAATCAGGAACCGCACTATGGTAATGTATCTGGGTCCCTACTGTAATCGAGAGCCGCAGCTGATTACCGTTTAAACCTTTGGTACACGGGGAAGTTATCTATTAGCGTATCTATTAGGTGTGTTTTGACATTTTAAATGAAACAATTTACATTTTTATTAATGCCACAGCAAATGAGTTTCATGGTTGGTATTCTATGCAGACAACAAATCTAACGCGAAAGGGGAAACAAGATCTGTTATATACTAGCAACTTATATACAGCCGTGGCAACCTAACTTATCAGGATATCAGGACCAAATTTTTCATCCTGGTATTATCTCCTTATTTTCAGCAGCTCATGAGGACTTTTCACATTCGCCAAGAAGTTTATGCTTTGGTTAGAAAATTTTGTGTGTCCCAGTATATAGGTCAATCTCATATAACTCGGGCAGCTTTAGATGGAATGTTGCTATATTTGGTATTTGAGTAGCGGTTGCGTATACCAAGATTTTATACGAAATTGTTACTCCCGCCATTTTGTCGCGAGTGCATCGGGGTAAGTGTGTGCGTGTGTGCATTTGCAGACAAGATAAGTTTTGACGCTGTGGATCGAAGCGAAGGTAGTTATTTAAGAGCTGTAAGGATCAAACAATGGTGGCAAAGGTAAAAAAAAATCGATTTGGCTCATATTTTGCACAGTGATAGTACTTGGTCCACAACCCCTAAAAATAGCTTTCTTTCAGATCAAAGCTCCTTGTTGCCATGGTAACGGGCCAACAAAGTTTTCTGGCCATTTTCCCCAATTTCCGCATCTCAAAATCACGGAAATCGGCATATTTCACGGCATTGTCACTCAAACACCTTTTATTGCATCGTCAAAACAAAACAAGATCTGAATAGACCAACATTTTGGCTTATTAGAAATTGTTGTGAAATTTCCAACGAAATACATGTATACAATTGAGTTCTTGGGCAGCATCAAAACAATACAATGTTTCAAGCTTCAAAATAACGTAATTTTTGGCCCAACTTTGTAACGCCATAAGTGCCAGGCTGGTAATTTTTTTTTACTTGAAATTTGTACCCTGTATAGATGATAAATATATCTATCAAATGCATTGTTGCAAAGTTTGGCTTCTTGTTTAGTTGTCACGTGGTCGTCCTCAAAAGTAGGCAAGTTTTTGAGTTTGAGGAAAATTGTGAATTTCAGCCATGTTTAAAGTACTACATTTGACAAAATAAAACAGAATTCTAAGTCAACTTCTTGTCAAAGAGAGATCTATGTATTGTCTATCTAATAAATGCTTGAAGAGTTTTAGATCGTGACGTTTAGTCACGTGGTTGTCCCTGGAAGTAGGCCACTTTTTCGCATTTGGCAAAATTTTGAATTTTAGCCATGTTCAAAGTGTTTTCTGTGACAAAGTGAATTTGAATTCTGATTCAACTTCTTGTCAAAGGGAGACCTAGCTATTGCCTATCTAATAAATAATTTCAGAGTTTTGAGTTTATAACGATATACTACCAAACGTGCTTAATGCCTTGGAAATTGTCCTTTAGCATCTATGGCAGAATATTTGACTTCGGAAGAGATCATTTTGGATATCCGAACCTCCAAATGTATTTCCCATGCAAAGATGGACTGTTGAAAGTCATCCCCATGGCAAAAATGGACAGATCCAAACTCAAAATTGAACGAAACGGGCTACAGGTTTATCATAGAATGGGCAAAACCTGTGGTCACATAGAATTCTATGACTTAGATTCTCTTCTTTGTGATTGCTGTTCAAATTTTGAAATCATGTACTGTAACTGGGGGGGGGGGTGTACCAGTACGGTGTACTGGTACAAAATAGATTGTCGTAAAAAAACGGACCTGAAACAAAGTCGGCGGACGGACGTTGGACCTATTGGAAAATGAACAGATTATATGACCAGGCATTGACATGTTTTGAGGCTTACCTGTACGTCGAAGAAAATAACAAGAGTGAAGTATAGCATAGTATAATCTGTAGTCATTTCTACCAATTTTTACACCCAATCGCACAGATGCAGTTAGCCCTGTAGGATTTTAAAACGCCAGTGGTACTCAAATACTCTGCAAAACAATTTTTTTTTGTAGAAAAATGGACCATTGTTTTGAGTATCACAAGTTTTCATATATTGAATCGGGTTCAGGTCCGGACCTCTAGACCTGAACCGGACATGCATGGACCTGATCGTTTGGACATTACAGTAGAAAAGCCAGGAAAGGAGGCAGGATACCAGGGATTTTGATAGCTTGGGACAGAAATGAAGAGAAGCTTAAGAAGCAAGGACTCAATGAGAAAGAGATTGCAAACATTGCTGTTGATTGAGCCCTATTCAAGAACTGCGCTACTGGACTTGTCGTACAGCTGTTGGATGCAGTTGGTCAACTTGGGACCCATGTTGTATCTCTTCATTGTTACCCATAAAGCATCATGCCAAACCCGGTCAAATGCCTTTTTATAATCCACGAATACATGATACAGACTTTGCTGGTGTTGGCGGTACTTCTCATCGAGGACTCTTAGGTTGAAGATCTGTTCTGTGGTGCTACGTCCACTACGAAAGCTTGCTTGCTCTTCGGCAATGACCTCTACCGCCTGAGGTTTCAGTCTACTCAGGATGACTTTCAGCATCACCTTACTGGCATGGCTGATGAGGCAAATTGTTCTGTAGGTCTGGTAGAGTTGAAGGTTCCCTTTATTTGGTAGGGTTATAATAAGTGCATGTGTCCATGGTGTTGGCCAGTTCCCAGTTTCTCAAATCTTATTACACATCTTAGTCAGTAGGTCGATTGTAGTCTCTCCACCATTCTTGATGAGTTCTGCTGGGACGTTGTCAGCGCCGGGAGCTTTCCCACTTTTCAGGGACTTTACAACTGCCTCAGCTTTCTTTCAGGAAGTTGTCGTCTTTTGTGGGTTCATGGGTCACGAGTACATCTGGGTCCTGGCTGTTATCTCCTGCTTCTCAGTTAGGCCTTTACCCTCCCTGCTTAGGATGGTAGTGCTGGAGCCTGACTTCTTTTGTGTGCTGTTGATTGCTCTCGGATCCCCTTCTATCTCAGCACATTGTTGTTCTATCCATTCTTGTTTTGCTTTCTCTATGTCTTTCCTGATCTTCTTGTTGATCTCCCTGTATCCTGCTGATCTCGCAGTGTGTTTTACCTTTTCACACATCACCAGGATATCATCTTTCATCCAAAATTTGTTTTTGCGCCAGAGGGGGCCTATCGTTTTCTTTGCTGTATCCACCATTGCCTTGTTAAAGGCATTAGTCGAGACTTTCACATCGTTCTCAACTGCTAGCAAGGTAGCAAATTTCACACCTATTGTCGCTTGGAAGGTCTTACATACGGCTGGGTCCTTCAGTTTCTCCAGGTCGAATTTAAGTCTTGTGTATTGAGGCTTCCTAGATCTCTTGAGTCTGATCTGAAAGTTCATAATGACAAGGTCGTGGTCGCTTCCCACATCCGCACCAGGGATCGTCCTCTGTTGATACTTGTGCGGAAGCAGTTTTGTACCAGAATGTAGTCAAGCTGGTGTTTACTGACGTTTGGTGCGTGCCATGTCCAGCACCGTGATGGTTTGTGTTTTCCCAGGGTATTTGCTAGTACTAAGTTGTTTTCGCCGTCTTCCTCTGGTTAGTTGGGATTGGTAACATGGAACTTCCAACCACTGCAAATACACGTTCATGCAGTCGGTTGCTTTTGGAATAGGTGCTCTTAAGAAATACATGACACTAGACGAAAACTCGAATATCTGGGGGTTTTTGGGACTGCATATGTCCCGTGGAACCTGGTGTATCCGGGTATGTGCGGTCATATCCTGATATGACAAGGGCGGGTACTGCATATTACCACTAACGCCCGCACACCCGGTAATGAAACATGTATGGGAATATGTGGCCCCTGCTCACGTCTCGTGTCTTGAGTAATGCCAAACATGTTGTGTGTGAATTGAGAGACGTTAATAATACTTTGTCATAAGGATGGGTTTGAAGAAGGAGCTTTTATCAAGCTTTTTTATCAAGCTTTTATCTTGATAAAAGGTCCTTGAGCAAGATTGGTACAGGAAATACGCTTGACACAAAAGTACTACTACTCTCCAAGTGAATGTGTATTGACTTGTCAGGCATTTACAGTCAACAAAACCCACAAACGCCTGATATAAATAAACGAATACATTGTTTTACAAGAACAAAGAAAAGCTTACCCACGCGTGGCGCGTATCATCGTTAGCTTCAATGAATTGTTGCCTAGAACGAACACCAAAAATAACTTTAAGCGCGTCATTTAGGGTCTATCGTTTTACGACTTTAGCTTATCAACTAATCTTACTTTTGAAACAAAAGAAGAACATGGCTTATCCACGCTCAATTATATTATTCTTATTTTTGCTGCATCAGTTTGTTGCCTAGATTAAACTACATAAAATAACATTCTAACACGTTTGATGATGACATTTTCCACCACTCTATGGTGGGGTAGTCTGTCATTTTAGGCCCCAAGCTTATCAACTAAACGGCCACTTCAGTCTACAGACCAATGTTGTGCTTTTGAAACTAAAGAAAACATGACGTATATATACCCACGCTCCCATTGGAACCCTTGATTCGTTTTCATCCTTTAACTTCTCTATTTGATAGCTTAAGTTGTTATTTAGTTGATATATTTCCCTGCTTTTAATAATTTAATTGTTATTTAGCTTCTCTATTTGATGGCTTTTTTGTGTTAATTTAGTTGATACATTTCCTTGTTTTATTATCAATTGTTTATCACCTCAATTATTTCATTAGAATTGCATACGTTATAGGAGGAGGGCTCGCATAAGCCGTTAGGCTTCCTCCCTTCCTCCCGCACAGTATTTGTTTTATCCAATGTACATTTCTCTGTTTTTGTGTTCTACGTGCGAATAAATAAACCCAAACTAAACTCAAACTCATGATAATGCTTGTTGCAAAATCAATATGCTTGTTACCAGACTGATGTATGAAATCATTAACAATTACAGCAACACATTTCTACCTAGTTCCTTGTGGGTATTGTTTGACTGAACTGGCCAGGTGATAAAAAGCTGAATTTATTTACAGTGGACCTCCCAACCTATTGTGTCTGTCTGTATGCAAGTACTCATCAGATCTAGCCAATGGTATTTCACACAGCATGTAGGTGTTTGAAAAAAGGACCAATCAACACGCATGTCAACATTTTCAAATCTTCTAGTTGGCATTTCAGAGCTAGACTTCTTTCTGTGATGTTGCGCTTTTACCAGTGGATCCCAATAGCTGGATATTTGAATGCACGGCAGACAACGTCAATGAACGCTGAGGGCTTTGGATTGATACTACCTCAAGACTGAACAACATCTTGCCGCGTGGAATTTGAACTGCCTACGCTGACGGATTGGATTCTGTTTGGAGTAACAACTGTAATAGCTAGTACCAGCCTCGGGCAGGATCTATAGGGTACGGTGGTGTACGAACGACATGCCCGATTGTGGTTTTGTGGGGTTTGAGTCTACGTCACACGTCGCCGTGTAGGGCTGGCTTAAAAGTTGCTACCGGGTGCGGTGGTTTGCTTGGGTGATATCTGCTTCGGCCCCGTGGACAGTGGATGCCACCCGCCCGTGTCTCAATGGATCAATGGTTACCACACATCTTTACGTCCACGTTTAGAATATTTGCTGCAGCAGTGCGATATATGCTCTTGACGAACAAAAGTCTGCGCAGAAGACCGGTGGACAACAGAATGTATGAGAGCGGGAATGCAGAACTTCACGAGCCGTACTCTAAAGGAGATTATTCCATCATATTTGGACTGTGACTGAGTAAAGATCGATGAAGCTTGGGAGCCAAAAGAAGCTTCATTCCCAGCACATATGGAGGAGCCGTCGGGACAGTCTACTGTCCACTTTCGGAAATGCTTTTAAAAAATAACGAAAATTCATTCACCATTGAGAAAGAATAAAGGCAAAAGAAACACAGAACAGGGAAGGGGGGGGTAAAATCCTAGGTGAGGACGGGGGAAGTAAAATGAGCTGCTTTCAATGACAAAAGGTATAATGAAGCTGCTCTTGCCCAGGCCTGGGTGAGATAATGAGGTGGTAATTAGGTGCTGAATTATGCATGTTACATTCAAACACAGGGGCGCATGTCCCGAATAGGCGGGCATATGCAGAAAATTTGGGTCGGATGAGCGGAGATGGGCGGGCATGTGCCGGGATGCCCAGGCACATATGAAGGCATTATGAAGGCCTCCATATGTCCCGCACACTAATAGTTGTGAATCTCCGGGTCATATGAAGGTCCGTCTATACCAAGTGAACGGGCGGTATATACCCGTTAACGTCCACATATATTGAATATCTGGACAAACGTACCGGAGTATTCGACCCAGATATCTTTTTTTCGTGCAGTGTGAATGAAACCTTAAAGTCTTGAATAAGGGCATGATTATTTGGCTAAGTTATGTGTTCGTGGAAATCTAGTTTTAAAAGAAAACTAAAGAGGGTGCTGTTTTCATCCATAAAATTCACTTGATGTGGCCTTATACGGAGAGATTGACAACGTTTTCTCTGAATTGCATTTATAGGCCAGGGTAAAATTAATCCATGGCAGGGGGACAAACACAGGAGACACGTACTCACCCGCCGGATATGAACTTCGCATGGACGTTGACAGACGCGACGACTGGTTAGTGAGTTTGAATTGTCATTGTAATAAGTAGATTTTCCTTACAATGTACCCAATTGGCCACTACGTTTACTAATGTGCTACTATCATTCTCGTCAATATTATGTATATTTCATGTGCTGGACCCAGTGCCTGGCTACACTTGTTTCGACAAAGCGTGTACGAAGATCATGGCACTCGACGGCATTTTGATGAAGTTAGCCTATAAATAGGTTTTCATTACCTTTGTTTGTTTTTTAAGTTTAAAAAAAGTTTGAGCACAATTGTGGTTATGGATACAGTCAGATCTGGGTCGTTTTTGGACTAAATACAACCTTACACGGGCGGATACGAGTTACGATTTGTATCCTGTGTAGCCTACAATAATTAGTCTCAGAGAATAATTAGAATCCTAGCCCATATGTTAACAGGAAAAAATAGTACCTCAGGAACTATAATTGTTACAATAGTAAATGGACGATACAGATGCATTCGCTCCAGACAACCAGGACACCCAGGCACAGATGTCAGACAGATATAGTAACATCAGTCATGGTAATTCATAAATTTGATCACACTTTCCTAAACGTTTTGTTATAAAAAAGGCACTTTTTTTTTCTTAAGAACATATGCAAGTAACAGACAGCAGGTAGACATTAATTACAAAATCTGGGACGATAGCTATACATTTAGAGTCAATTGTAAAATTCCACGAGCTCAAGGAAAATCAAACCGCACACATGTCTGAGCAGCATATACTTGATTGTAACCGTAAAACATTCTGCTAACATATGCTAAGTGGCTTGGAATGGACTTTAGCTTATGGGTCAATTAAAACCCTTTCCTGGCTGTGTATTGTCAAGAAACTTATTAGCCTGCGATTTAATTCAATTTTTTTTTACTTAATAATCCAAAATAGGTTGGGCACTGATGATAACGCGGACAGTACCGATGGCATGACTCCAGCAATCTACCCAATGGGAATAGGGCCCGTAATGATGAATGGTTGTTTTGGTAACAACTACGAAAAAGGAGACCCGTGTTACGAAGCCTTTGTGCCCATAGAGGCATGTGCTGTAAGTACAACGTCTTCAACTGACCTTATAATGTTTAAAGAAGTAATTTTAGAGGAGCTAAGGAAATCCGTATATACCTTGCTCTGTATTTGAATAAAATCACCTTTAATATTCACCTTGAGAAGATTAACAAAAGAAGCAATATTTATACACAAGTAAGCCACATCTTAATGTGACATTGAATGACTTTGTTGCTTTTATGTTTGTCTAGAATATAATAGACGGAGCAACTGTCCTTGGTGTCGGTTTTGACGGCCACGGTGAATACTCCACTGACTCCAGGAAAAAGAGTCTCATCCAGCGGTCTTGTGATGGCAAACAGGGGTAGGAACTTTTTTGTTTTTAAATAACCCTTGTCCTACTGAGCCCGTTTATATACGGGATGGACATTAAATATGTGCAATGCTCATGCAATGCTCAGCTGTATAGTTATGACTTTGGAGTATTCCTCATGGAAATGTTCCATACCACGACAAAGCCCATCAAATGGGGGGAGGGGGAAATCTGTAGCGGCAGTAGCACCGAACAGGCAAGTTTTACTTATCTGATGAAGCCATCAGCTCTGGGATGATAAATTGAGCAAGAAATTGCCAGCAGGACAAGGGAAGCTCCTCAGTACTTTTTTAAAGCGCGAACTGTCAACAAGCTGTTTCAAATCCTTAAATATATATTAGATGGTGAGTCTTTCTTTCAATTTTCAACTCAACTCTTAAGATGTATTAATCCTATTCAGACAAAATTAATGTCACATAATACCAAAACTGCTTACCCTAGATTTACTAAAATTTTTAACAGCCTCATTTTAAATTTCAGTTCGCAATAAAGTAAAGAAAATTTATTTGTTATCCATTTCTGGATGGGCATTTTTGACGAAAATCGCTAATTTTTGCTCTAATATTGTATTTTTTACGTTTATTTGTTATACTAATGTTATTTTCTTATATAAGTAACATGTCATCCAGGTTTTTTTTTCATTCTTGAATAAAATTTGCTAAATTGATGACGTCATCGGCCTAAACCCAAGATTGCGCACCATACGGACCATAAAAAAGTTTATTATCACTTAAAATTTCTTACTACCCGGTATTTCTTTATAAAAAAAACGTTTAAATGAACTTTTTAGTATTGCCATTGCCATTTTCATCATCTTCATCATCGGTCGAGGTGCTGACACACCGCGGGATTATACTGCCCTTAACGGGGTGACATAGCATTTTGCTGGCTAATTACAAGACGGTGGTGAGCCAGGTCTGTCGTCCGGGTGAATGGTGTTAGTCATCGTATGGATAATACGACACAGAGGTTCGCCAGGCATTCATTCGGGTGATTTGTAGTGAATCACCAACTCCAGACAGAAGGATTTGCACCAACACACACCGCACCATCGAACATGTGGGGGTATGGCACTCCCCACACACGGGACCTCCATTTGAGATCCTATCCGAGGGACGGCCCTAGCCGAAGCTAGGTACTCATTTTCACCTGAGTAAAGTGAGGAAAGTCGTGTAAAGTGCCTTTCCCAAGGGCTCAAGATCTGAAACACAGAAGCCGGGTTCGAACCCGCAACCTCGGTCACTGACCGGACACGGTGGCGTGGAGTTACGCGGTCCCATTTAAAAGGTAGAACATTGTGATTTGAAAAGAGAACGTTGTCCCTATAGCTCATCGCCTTGAGGTTGCCTTGAATATAAAACACTTATTTTTTTCTCCAAAAAATGTGCGTTTTCTTTTCCAAGCAATCGTGACGTGTTGCTATCATAGCTAAATGATGAAAGCCTGTAATTGAATTTAAATTGTATGATATGACATAGCGTAAAATGCTGAATTTGCTGGGATTCATTTGAACCAACCGGATCGGACAATTTTCTTTTTAGATATTGCTTAAAAGCAATGGACTAAGCTTGGTATAAATGTACCAAACGTTGTAAAACAGGCATACAAACTCATAGAGTGAATTGTTCTTCGATGAAATATTGATATGAAAAAAATAATATAGTCGGATTAGGGTTAAGCAGATAATTGAAAGACAGCTGGGCCGGAAACAAGTATTAAATGCATTTAAGTTTTTGAGTGAGCGAGCGCCATAAAATGTAGTCAGAAACTCTTGAGCAAGTGCTTTCTGTGCTCTCCGTTCGAGTTACGGTAGGGTTTAATGATATATGAGGAGCGAGGACCCCGGCCACAGAAGAACCTCCTGCTCGTTTGCCGGCCAGTTTGCCATCAAAACTGGGTCGAGACCAACTTACCGAGAAGCAACCAAGAAGACAGCGAGCATTAACCCTCATCCGACCGTTACATTTTTACGACGAATCTGACCGTATGGGGTCATTTTTGACCCCATTTTGTTTTGCTCATAGACATATTCCTGCTGGCTTATTTTGTCATTTCTATGTATTTACTGTTTCACCAATGTATGAAAAATATTTTAACAAGTTTTGGTGTCAGTAGTTATTACTCATTATCATAATTTATGCAGAAAATGAGGAGAAACCACATATGCTCAGAAAATCTACCATACTCAACCTACTTAAACAATGTTTTGAATTATAGATTTCTAAACAAAGGTTTTGATGCTGCAATAATACTTATAGCATAATAATGCTATTTAACAAGAGAAAATACAATATTTGTGAAAAGTAACGAATCTATTACTTAATTATGCACCATTTTCCGCCATCGAAACACACACATACAATAACTCTTGTCTATTTTCCCGCAGAGATTTTTCTTATAGGTTCCTTCTGCACATTCTGTCCATATATTGTTTCTTAATAAATTAGAAACATTTTCATTTTCATTAGCAAATGTAATTAGTGCGTATTATCATGATTTATGCAGAATGTCGAAAAACTGTGTTTTACACTAAAATACTAAATTTCTTTCAAAATATTAGGTGTTTAATCGTCTAAGCAACTATAACGTATTGCTGTAATAGCAATGATGAGGAATGCCTGTTATTTCATTGACATGTCTTGATATTTATGTAATTAATGATTCATAATTGGCTGGGGTCATTTTTGACCCCACCGAACCAGACACAAACTTTCAAGTATAACTTATACAATAATGGACAAAACTCGGTGAAAAATTGGTAGATGTTGTAAGACATGTATACAAACAAATTCATGGAAGGAAATTTTTCTCCGATGAAAAATGTTGCTATGACAGATAAAAATATAGGCCTGGGGTCAAAAATGACCCCATACGGTCGGATGAGGGTTAAGCTGGAGGTTAGTCAAGTTTAGAGTCAAATTATATTGCACGACGCATGTTTATGTACAAGTACACTAAGTTCCTTTGTGAAAGTAGACTGTCGTTGCTTTATGTTTACAGGAAGACCACCGTTTCTTTGTAGAATCTGCCATTTTTTGTCTGACTAGTCGAACTTGCCGTTTCTTTCTTTAAGAAGTAGACTCTACCGTCCCTTTGTGCGACTGGTAGAACTTGCCATTCCTTCGTTCGACAAGTAAATCTACACTCAGTCGTTCCTTCGTTTGACTAATTAAATTTGTCGTTCCTCTACCGTTCCTTTTGTGTGACTAGTAAAATTTGCCATTTAATTCCTTTGTTTGACAAGTAGACTATGCCGTCCCTTTTGCCGTCCGCACTTGTAGACTGTCGTTCCTTTATTTGAAAAGTAAACGCTGCCATTTCTTTGTGCGACTAGTAGAACTTGCCGTTCCTTTGTCTTACTAGTAGAATTTGCCTTTCCTTTGTTTGACAACTAAGCCCTGCCGTCCCTTTTGTTCACACTTGTAGACTGTCGTTCCTTTATTTGAAAAGTAAACTCTGCAATTTCTTTGTGCGACTAGTAGAACTTGCCGTTCCTTTGTCTTACTAGTAGAATTTGCCTTTCCTTTGTTTGACAACTAAGCCCTGCCGTCCCTTTTGTTTGTACATGTAAAATTTGCCGTTCGTTTGTCTGACTAGTAGAACTTGCTGTTCACTTCTTTGCTTGTTTCACTTTCTATTACAACTGATACTACAATAGTTATTAGATATCCTTAGTTGAAAACGGAATTCGACTGACCAGGTATGGTGTCGGTCGTGTTCTGGCTATATCAGTTAGATTGTAAAGTCAAACTGCTCTTTCTTCTTACACAATGTACAATTATCTAATAAAAACCTGACAAGCATTTTACTATCAGTAAATATGTGAAGTAAGGTTTACACGTAAGAAGGTGATTTATCGTGTCTACATGTGTTTAGGTTTAACTAGATAGGCCGGCATTTGCTTGGGAGCAAATACAGCATATTTCATCCATACCCCTTCAAACACAACATTGGACTGTTCCAAATCAACCCTTCACAAAATGAAACAGTTTAACAGTAACTTATCCCCCAAAGTGAACTAATATAAAATTGTAAATTGTCCCAGGCCCGTATGGACGAATATACTTTTCTACAGGAGCGCTTATGCATGACTAATTGGTTATAACAATCGTCAGCTCCTATTTTAAGAAAGTGACAAAAAAACATCACACATTCCATTCAAAAAATGTTTATCATAAAATTACATTAAGTCATTCACCAAATCCTACTACGACTACTAGGTCTAAGTAATGTTATAAGCTCCTTTTGATGTGGATACATTTATTATTGCAGTGAACATTTTTTATTCAGGTTATAATTAGGGCATACGTTTTTTTAGAATTGAAATAATTATCAAGTAGGTAAATGTACTGTATAGCAGGAGTGTTTGTTTTCGTCAAGCTGAAAACTTAAATTTTCTTGTTTTGTATGAGCCATTACCTAATAAAAAAAGACGTCTCGAATTTTTAAATAACTTTATTGTCCTGTCGTTTCTGTTTTTTTCTGAAAAGTCTAGAACCAACAACATAACTTGATGTGGCTATATCTATATGTTTTATTTTCCCTCTTTGTTAAGTCTTTACTTTCTTATACCACCGTTAAACTGTTTTACTTCGGATGCAATCAGCCATCGGACCTAATGAAAAATGGTTTATTATTGCCATTGACATTAAAAACATTTGCAGCACATTTACAAATGGCTGAATTGTCGTTTTTTGACACTCATTGTTTCAACCCCTAACTCAAGTTAACACTTTTAAAATGATCGAGTCACAACATAACATCTACTGTTTACAATAACTGGTCAGTTACTACACAAAGAAAGATTCGCTACTATTCACAAATTACCCGTCTTGGTTCAGAAGCTTTACACAGTACGGTAGCGAAACGAGCAGTTCTACACCGGAAGTGAGAGAGTTTGTCTTTGTTTCTTAGAGACCTATCATGGGTATCCCCTCGTCTAGATGGAAGCCAATAACTGAATCTTTCAGAGTTGACAAGAGTTCGTGCAAATCGTAGGCATAGATTGTCCCTTCTACAGTCCAGTCGACAAAGACCCGAAGTGTTCAGTGCACTGTCGTAAGTGACGTACTGCCGTCCGAGTATAATCCTCAGAGCCCTCTTCTGCACGCGTTCGACTTTCGATGATAAAACTCTGGTAAGACCGGGGTGCCAGATGACACAGGCGTACTCAAGAAGAGGCCGCACGAAACCGATGAAGACGAGTACAAGGTCACTTATGTCCAGTCCGTGTTTCTTCAGGTTTCTTATCATATAGAGTCTCTTACTCCCTTTGGTGACGATTGAGGTAACATGTTCTTCTTCTTCTTTTCTACTGCTTAGCCCCCTTACGGGGATTAATAGCAGGGCGCATGTTTGTTAGTAACAGGTGCTAGTGCCGTACAAACATAGGGAAAACAAAGGCACAAAAAAAAGCACACAACGGAACATAAACAACTGATCTGTGGGTGCAAAAGACAAGACAGGTGAATGTGGTGGGTTAGTGTTATTTACATATATACAAGGACGTGTAGGGGCGACTCAATGCAGCAGGGCCCTCCCCAGTTCAGTTTTGAACTGGGAGAGAGACCCCGCCTCCGCCACACCAGGCTCAAGTTCATTCCACTCCTGGATGGTACGAGGGAAGAACGAGAGCCTATAGAAGTTGGATTTGCTCGCGATGGCCTGTAGCTTGAAAGCGTGGTTGGTGCGGCGGGAGCATCGAGTCGCCAGGACCAGCTTGGATGCATGTGGGACAGAAATGTTGTTGTGAATGATCTTATACATGGTAATAAGTCTGGCGTTCTTTCTTCTGGATTGTAATGACTGCCATCCCAGTTGATTGATTAGGGCAGTGACAGAGCATGTGTTTCGTTGGTAGTTGTTTGTTACATACCGGGCCGCTCGTCGCTGGACCATCTCAACCTTCCTCACCTGTTCTTGGGTGTGTGGGTCCCACACACTGCAGGCAAACTCCAGGTGGGGTCTTACCAGGGCCTTGTAGGCCCTCTCCTTTGCCGCAGTGCTGGCAACCCGCAGGCAGCGTCTGAGCATGCCCAGTGTTTTGTTGGCCTTCGATGTTATGGCGTCGACGTGGCTGCCCCATGTAAGGTTGGAGGAGATAGTGACCCCAAGGTATTTGGTGGTACTTACCTTGTTTAGTGGATGGCTGTGAAGGGTGTATGTGTGGGTGATAGGTGTTTTTGACGATGTTATGGTCATTACTTCACACTTAGATGGGTTAAACTCCATCAGCCACCTGTGTTCCCAGAGACAGATGTTATCTATGTCTTCTTGTAGCTTATTGCAATCAGAGCCGTCATGGATGGGCATCTGCAGAATGCAATCATCGGCGAAAAGCCTCACCTTTGCATTTACAGCGTGTTCTGGGAGATCATTAATGTATGCTAGGAAGAGGATGGGCCCCAGCACAGTGCCCTGGGGAACGCCCGAGGTCACTGGCATAGGGTCCGAACGCTCTCCATCAAGCACAACCGTTTGGGACCGGCCCAGCAGGAAATTCTGTATCCAGACAAGGGTGTTCCCTCTGACACCGTAGTACTGTAGTTTGTGTAGCAGTCTACGGTGTGGGACTTTATCAAACGCTTTAGCAAAGTCCATAAAAACGAGGTCTGTCTGGATTCCGTTGTTCCTGTTGACGGCCAAGTCATCAGTTAGTGAGAGCAATTGGGTCTCACATGACTTACCATGGCTGAAACCGTGCTGAAGGTCATACAAAATGTTGTTAGCCTGAAAGTGTGTCATCATGGTGCTAGCAATGATGTGTTCCATTAACTTAGAACAGATGGATGTAAGTGAGATTGGGCGGTAGTTTTCTGGTTTGGAGCGGTCACCTTTCTTGTACACAGGGGCTATGTTAGCCTCTTTCCAAGCCTCGGGCACAATGCCGGTGTCTAGGCTTCTCTGGAATATGATCTGAAGGATGGGACTGAGGACTGGGCTGAGTTCCTTCAGGACATGGGCATGAACTTGATCTGGCCCAGAGGCTTTATGGATGTTTAAATTCCCCAACAGTTTGTCAACACCACTCACCTCTATTTGGATGTCCTCCATAGAGACATGAGGACTATGTCCTAAGTCTGGAAGGGGGTCATCTGAGGGCTCATTGGTGAAAACAGATTGGAACTGTTGATTGAGCAGGTCAGCTTTAGTCTTACTGTCTGACACCAAGGTGCCATTGTTCCTAAGATGGGAAACACCAGACCTTTCTGACTTAATGGATTTAAGAAAACTCCAGAACTTCTTGGTGCCTTGCTTTGCAGGGGGGTTATTGGTGTTATCACTAGTATCTCCTGGTACGGGTATGTCAGTTATAATAGATTCAATGTACTGCCAGTAGCATTCCTTTAGCTTTTTCTTGATTTCTTTTTTGTACTGGTTCAACTTGTCTTTTCTCTCATGTGAAGTTTGTCCTAAGGTCTTTCTATAGTATCTGTCCCTCTTCCTCATTAACCGTTTGAGATCAGGGGTAACATATGGTAAATGGCGTTTGGCACCTACCATTTTGGAGGGAACATATTTGTCGACACATTGAGATAATTTGAATGAAAAAGCATTATACAGATCATTAACAGAAGCGTCCCCCTGGGCCAAGTCCATGTTGAGTCCATTTGAGGTTGTTCTGGAGGATAAGTCCCAGGATACGTGCTGCCTGGACAACCTGTAGTTGGGTTGGCCCAACAGTGATTGCTGGCGGTGATGGAGGATTTCTCATGAAGCAAAACACCATCACCATGCACTTAGACGGGTTCAGGGCCATGAAGTTGGTATCAGTCCAACGTGCCGGGCCATTGATGTCGTCCTGAATCCTTGGTGTTGCAGACACATGTCGTGATTCGGAAACAGACATGTAATCGACATACTTAAAACCATCTGAAGACGTTTCGTGACTTGGGAGGGCGTCATTAACCAGGGCTAATAAAAGTAGTGGTCCTAACTTCGTTCCCTGAGGCACACCACACGTCAAAGTTTGCCAGTCCGAGACTGTGCCCTGATACCTCACACGCTGGCGCCGACCTGACAGGAAACTGCTCACCCAGGGTACGATGGACGGGCGGACACCAAGGTCAAGTAGCTTGCAAATGGCGGTATGGTGGTGAACATAATCAAATGCTCGGGAAAAGTCCGTGAGAACAAGTGTTGTCACGTAGCCTGGTTTGTCTGATGCCTCAAGGATGTTGTGTACAAGACGCGTCAGGTAATGTACTGTTGAGCAACCATGGAGAGAACCGAACAGTCGAGGGTCCAAGTTAGGAGGGATATCCTGCATGCACCAGTCACGAACGATTCCTTCACACACTTTGGCAAAGATAGGTGTTAGAGAGATGGGTCTTAACTTCTCTAGTCGCGGTGGCATCTCCTTTGGAATGGGTACAACATCAGCGTCCTTGAACATATCCGGTACTTCACCTTGACACAGGGAGGTGTTCAATATGTCACATAAAGGCTGGGACAGTTCAAAGGAGAATTCCCTAATAATCCTTGGCGAGATGCCGTCAGGGCCAGTAGCTTTGCCAATCTTAACATTCCTTAGTCTGTTCCACATGTCCCAGACTGAGACTGTCGGAGGTGGGGCAGGTGAAGGAAGATACGCTGGCAGGTCCTCAATTCGAAGTGGCGCGTGCTTCTGTGACGCCGCAGCGAGGTGAGTGTTGATGGCGTTTGCCACGTCTACAGCTGATTACGGGGAGACACCTGGGATGTCAATGTTCAACTGACCTTTGCCCATGTTACACATGTCTTTAATAGCTTGATATCACTTCTTTGGGTCGGCTTTTTTGAGACCTTTAATATTTTGCTGGTAGAAGGTCTTCAGCAGCTGGATAGTGTGGATGATCTTTTTGCGAAGACGTTTCAGTTCTGGAAGGTAACGTTCCTTGAAGGCTTTTTGGCGGAGCAGGATCAGGGCTTTCAGTCCTGGTGTCATCCACGGCTTTTCTCTTTCATGTAGGCGGACAACTTTCGGTGGAAAGTATTTCTCCATCGCACTGCACAGTGTGGAATAGAAGGCTAAACACTTGTCCGTTGCACTGACCGCGCTATAAACCTCTCCCCAGTGGTGCTCAGTGATCCACCCTCCAAACGACCGTAAGTCCGACTGTCGTAAGGGCCTGACGATCTTCTTGACAATCTTGTTCTGCATAGAATAACGTGACTTACTGGGCCAGATCACGACGTTGTGATCACTGGCGTCAACGGAAGGGTCCGCTGTTGGCGGTTGGTAGCATTGTGCAAGGGCATCGCTGGCGAGGACTTGGTCTAGGATGGCATTTTCTCGAGTAGGAACAGTTACTACGGGCTTCAAGGAGTGTTCAGAGCAGATGGCACTTACATCCAGACGATTAATGTCGCCAATGACAACAACAACGACGCCTGGGTACTGTCTGCGGACGTCGTCAATGGAATCCGACAGGAAATCCAGAAGAGCGTCGTCACGAGTGGAGTTTGGAGGGTGGTAAATGGCACAGAGTGCGATGGACGACACGGATCGAGGAAGCCAATGCGGTCGCAGTTGAATCCATAAACACTCCAAGCGCGCCGGAACAGGGTTGAGAGGCTTCGCCGTTATAATGAATGAATGAATGAAGACCTTTATTGTACATACATACCCACTGGGTTCAGTACAGGTCACAACAAACGATACAACATGATACAATGAATCTACACTACTCAAGAATCGTATTCTACTGCGTACATTCGGCTTATTTTCGTTTCTTTGTGATACTGAAAATGTAAGTATGCTTTATAAGTAAAGGTTTGTCTAGATTCATAAGGAATATAAATTTGTCTATATTACTTAGATGTATGAAGTGGGGGAACATGGGTTCTATTAGTTTGTAGAGTTCAGCCCTCTCTTTCTTGTACAAACTACATTCTACTACAAAATGATCACTAGACGAAAAGACCGAATATGTAGACGGATGCTGACGGATTCCAATTTGCAACACCTGACGGATGCTGACGTATGCTGACAAATGCTGACGGATCCCAAAAACCATCACGGATCCCAAAAAATGACGGATCCCACTTGCATCCGCAACGCATTCGTAGGTATCCGTAACTCTCATCGGTGGATACAAACACAGAACCCGTATACTCAGTGACGGATGCTATCACTGCATTCGTATGGATACTTACTTATAATCACGGATTCGTTAGTATCTGTAAGCCTCTAACTGATTCAAACATTGTATTCGTATGGATACTTACTTTTAATGTAAACAAAAGCATACGTGGTCAGGATTCTTGTTTATCAGCGAAAAGTCTTCAGATGCAGACGAATACCAAGGATACGAATTTGCAACATCCTGACGGATGCTGACGGATACCAAAGATTACCAAAAATCCCCGATCCCATACACATCCGTAACGCATTCGTTGGTATCCGAAACTCGCGGTGGATGCAAACACGGAATTCGTTTGCTTACTTACTTCGTGGCGGATGCTAACACAGCTTCCGTAAGAATACTTACTTTTTATGTATGCGTGGCTAGCACTCTTGTTTTTGAGCATATATTTCATTTCTTAGATTGGCCATATCTTTCCCCCTTTTTGTACCTCGGATACCACAGTTTGTAACGTCAATACAAGTGAGACAATCCACGTTACGCTAGATACCAGAATACTCGGATTCGTAAGGATGCGAAATGGTTTTTTTCTGCATTCGTGGCAAGATTACCAACAATGCACTGCTCCAGTGGATTGCTCCAGTGGAGGGGATTCCATTGGAGCAGTGCATTGTTGGTAACCTTGGGATATCTTAAATATGCGACTCTGTATTTTTTTTTGCATCCGTACATTGGGGCGGTGTATTGTGGGTAATCCAATCGTTGTCTCTCTGACCAATCAGACTGCACATCAGTCAGTTTAAAAATAAAGCGGAGATAGTCAGCGTTGTCCGTGAGGACCGCAATCTTTTTGTACCTCAAACTTTGAGTTTTGAAACGTTGAACTCGGGATATGGATTTGTACACACGTGTGTGAGCTTCTGTAGTATGGTGATGTTGAGGCGGTGACCAAACTCAAGTGGCAGTCGACGGACGGGACGGCGAGGGACTGAAACAGCCAGCCCTGTTTTTGTATTTCGGCGTCTGGGGCCATTTTACATCGCTGTCCTGCGGATCTCACGGCGAGGTATGTTTTATACAATGATTGTTTCCAAACAATACCCGCTTTGAATTCGTCTTTGTGACTACATTCCTTGTTGGCTAGTAGTTTAATAGTAGCGCTTTTGGTATGCTTGGGCTGAACAGAAACTCATCAGAAAACGACATAACGGAGCCTTACAAAACACAAGTCACAAGCATGATACTTGCTGAGTAACTGTTGACTTATTTGGGAAAAATTTGAATCATCATCAAAACAGTACTTGTATACACATATGTTTGTCTCAAGCCTGGTATTTATTCGCATAGGAACATTCTGTTCCAACGGTGTTAACGTGTTTGTTTATATGCGACGTCTCGTACACAATGCAAAGTCCGGCCGGGGAAGCAGATCACACCTTGTCACTAATTATGCAACGCTAGACTGTTTCTGGCGCGCCCTCCCGGGGGACTTTTTGGCATGATAATGCGGAATGTAACGATGATAATGCGATACCACAATCAGATGCATTTGTTCCTGTTATATAACAAGCCAATCACCATTTCTTTTCATATACATCCTGATTACTTTGACGGACGCATCCATCAAACATGGATGCTTTAGCTATCTCAAAATTTGATGGGATTATTCTTTCTCTTTTTCAGAAGGCGGGTCGACATTCTCTGGCCGTGTCAACAGCTGGGAGAACACTGGACTACAGGAAGGGCACAGAAGGAATTGAGCTGGGAGGGATCAGGGCGTAACTAGCCTGAAAAGAAGCGAAGCACTGTCACTAGTAGAAAGGAGACTTTATGCTGTTGCGAGAAGCTGGACATACTGATACTATAAGTCATGTTAGTTGTACTTTACAAGCTGGATTCACTATCTGTATCCTGTAGCCGGATGTGGAAATTCCTTAGAGTTGGACATCGCGAAGACTTTGATTTGTAATAGAAACAGATATTCGTAGAAGCAAGATTAGCCACAGACTCTCATGTCAGCTTTACATAAAAGTCAAATTGTGTTCACGTTTGATCCTATATTCTATTTGGAAGTATAAGAAGTCATGTGATATTGGCGGTTAAGGATTCAACTTTCCCTTAACATAACTAGATAACAGGGACTCTCTGTACATACCTGGTATAACCCATTCTTGTTGCAATATTGTATCTGTATACATATCATGTGGCAGACAGGATTCGGCCTCGATGACATTACGTCGTTTAGTTCTTCTCAGGACTGGTACTTTAGAATAAGATTATTCTGTGCATTCTTTTCCATTTCAAATCGTGTTAGCCTTTTATAAGAACGTAATTGGGCACACATGATATTGTGATTTGTCAAATGTGTGGAAAATTCATTAAAGTGACTTTGTATCTGCAGAAAATCCCGTTTTGGATTCTTGATGATCTGATCATACGAAGAAATCCCTAAAAAACGACTTCGCATCCGCGGCAAATGCCGCAGTGGGATTTTTTAGGATCCGACCATGCCAAATATACGAGGAAAATCCTGTGATAAAAACGACTTCGCATCCACGGCAAAGGCCGTTTTGGGACCCGTTCATTCCAGGTATTCGAAGAAATCCTTTGAAAAACGACTTCGCATCCGAGGGAAATACCGTTTGGGGATTCTTTGCGATCCGATCATTCCAGGTATTCAAAGAAATCCCTAAAAAAACGACTTCGCATCCGTGAAAAATCCCATTTTGGGATATGTTTGAGGATCCAACTCGAATCCGTTTGCATTCGCTAGCATTTGTTACAAATACGCAAATATCCCTGCTCGGATATGGCTACATCCGATACCCTTTCCCCCAGTGGATGTTCGTCTTCTAACTTATCTAGATTGCAGTATCTACATATTCGTTGTTCTAGAGGAGTGCGGTTATGTCTTCCGGTTTCAATGTGTAATTTATGGCAACTGATTCGTAGTTTTGTGGCGGCCGTCCTGTGCCGAATATTGTCAATATCCAGGTATTGTTCTACATTATAGGTTGACTTGAACAGTCTGTAGGACCTCAGTTCGTTTTTAGCGGATCCACCTTTGTTGTCATTGCGTATCTCTCTTAGAAAGTAAATGTCGTTCAGACGCTGATTGATTGAATTGATAATTTGAGACGAATTTGTATTATGCTGTAGAGGACAATGTCATACATAACCATAACCGCATTCCTCCAGTGACTGGCGAACTCCTGAAGCCCAACACTTGGCTCCAGCATTGTCTAAATCTATCTGGCAGGAGAGAGCGTCTGACTGAAAACTGTCTGCTGGTACTTTCTGGCGAAGTCTAATTAAGTGTTTAATGGCATTTAGGGACGCTTCCAGATTAATGGGGAACCTCCCTAACTCGGCTCTAGCGGCGAGGCCACTTGTAGATCTTGGCACGTGTAGAGTTTGCTTACAGAATTTTAGATGTATTGATTCGATAGGACAGGATTAAATTGGAGTTTTTAGCAGAACCCCAGATTTCCGATCCATAAAGAATCATGGTCTTAACGCAGGTATCAAAAAGTTTGTTTCTGACAGACAAAGGCGCATCGGTTTTGTCTAGAGATTGATTTATCCCAAACAAAGCTTTCAGTCCCCTACTGCACAAGTGTTTGTTGTTCTCCTTCAAAGTACATAAACGGCCACCCCTCCGCCTTTCTTGTTAGGACGGTCCCTAGGGAACACGTTGTATCCCTCGATAGACGTGGCTTCTGTCGGCAGATCTTCGGAAAACCATGTTTCAGTGACAACGGCAATATGAGCTTCACTGGAGTTGAGGACCAAGCTGAACTCGTCCATTTTATTCACCAGCGAGCGAGTGTTTGTCAACAAAATGCCTGGCATACTTCGAGGTTGCGAAGTCTTGACATGATCACACGAAATGGGACGCAGGTGCTGTTTACGAGCACTGATATCGATGTTGATGACATCACGGTGGGATTGAATACCACTACATCGGGATTTGCATATGAAGTCAAATGACGGGTTTACAGGCCTATTTCCAACAACAGTATTTATGGGTCTCTGAAAATTCCTACCAGCTCTATTTCCTCTGTACCTGCCTCGCGTCTTCAGGACCCCAAGGCAGCGAAGGCGTGACTTCAGCAGAGGTTCAACTGGTAGTGTCATCCGCCTCAGACTGCGCAGAAATCCCAAGGAGTAATCTTGTGTTACTGTTACAATATTCTTCTTGAAGCGTGCGAGACCCGGTGGATAGGAGTTTCGTGTTTGAAGGTTTCTTTCGGGGGTCATTGGTGATTCCCTGGCACTGAGAGTGTTTTATTGGGCTCAAACTCTGGCAGTTTAAACTAACTTACAATTTGAATGCACAAAGTCTATGTCAAACAAAAAACAACACTAGATGCACCTACATTTGCTCCGGAAAAAATACAGCATTTTTCTTTCCAGTCCAGTGAGAGAAATGTGGCCACTATAGACAGGTGGCCACTATTTTGAAAATACAGATCTAGTGACTAGGAGCAATAAGTTACAGATAATTTTAGTACCCACTGACCTTTTTTCACATAAACATTGCACAGGTAATCCAAGACTTACAGTTCAAATAAAAATGAAGAGAAATATTGATGAGAAATAATCATTCTCACCACTGTAAACTTATGTATCAAAACTAAACGCAACTGGCCGATTATTCTCGTGATTTCCACCGAATAACATTTTCTCAATTGTCTCAACTAAACCTACCAAATTCAAATCTACCAAAAATGATTGTACTGTAATGCGGAATGATGGTAAATTCATCGACGTCGGCCCGGACACTTCATGTTTTATTGTTGTCTTGATATAAGATGCTATGACGTCAGAAAGTGCGCGTTACTTTTATCACTTGAATTTCATAGTACAAACAGTGGACAGAGAGTATATTGCCAATTGAGTACTAGAAATTACTTTCAAATTGTTACTTTTTACTTTAAAATGTTTGGATTAATCGCATGCACGCCGCGACAAAGATCTGACTCTAATGTTCAGGGCTCGGGTACCTTCCTCTACCGCCCAAATTACCCTGTCGTGAACAAAAAATAGAGGGAAACTCAAATTTAAACCTGGGGCAGTGTGACAATCGGCCGCTGTATGGTTATTATATGCATGTGTCTCTGTATATACGGGATTGAAAGCCTCCGCTCTTGAATATCAGTTAGCCTTCGCCCTCCCCTTGGTTGATTGGATGGCTCATTAATTAACCCTCAAACACCCGAGTGGGGTCCATTTGGACCCCAGGCGTACATTTTGAAGTGCCATTTGAACATTTTTGATCTGAAGAAAAAATCCTTCCGTGACTTTGTCAGTCAATATGTCTTATACCTTCTCCTAAGTTTTCGCAAAGATTGGTACAATAATGTGGAAATTATAAAGAAAGTTCGTGTTCAGTCCCTCTGGGGTCCAAACGGACCCCAGCAAAAATGTGCAGTTTTTGAAACAAACTTTGGAGGCTAACTCCTTAACCACTTACAGTATGACTACCAAACTTTTAGACAATACTAAGAATGTAAACTTAAATCATCACAAAAAATTCTGTATCATCAACATGTAATGTGACGACATTATGACGTCATTTGCCTAATCAGGGCGGCCATCTTGGATTTTGACCAATGACGTCATGAAATTAGCATAAATTATAAATTTTAAGTCATGAAAATTACATTGAATTTCATAGAATTTAATTGTTGTCAGAAAACAGGTGTAGTTTACCAAAAAAACCTTGTTTAAATTGAAATTGTCAAATTTTGGCAAAAATATGCCTGTTAGAATATGGTTGCCATGGCAACCCCCAAAAATGATAAACTTACTTTATTGACCAAAAACTTTTGCAAACAATATTTTATGACAAATTACCAAGTTTCGTAGCTTTAGCTTTAGCCGTTCATGAGTTATGCGAAATAAATGTTGCTGAGGGCCTCAAAATTACCCTATCTGGTCGGAATAGGTTTAGTGCAAAACGTGGACCTTCTGAACTTTTGCATAAATTATAATAATGAGTTGGAATTAGCAACACCTTAACATCTCAGAATCTTCCTCTTACATTGACGAAGCAATGTATATACAATGATCGCCGATAAGAAATGGTACTGAGATTTTATGAACAAAACATTTTGGGGTCCGTTTGGACCCCACTCGGTCATTTTAGTCGCAAAAAAAGGTCGGGTGCTTGAGGGTTAAGTCAAGCAACTCTTGCTGAAACCGACGTCGTTGCAGGTGTGGAGCTCTGTTGGGTGAACGTGTGGAAGATTGACGTCAAGGTGGGAAGCGGAAAGAAAACCAATTCCCTATCAGAAAAGTGCTGAAATTAATCGTTTTAAAGTTGTTAATGCCAAAAAATTAACTCAATCATTAAACCAAATACTCAATTCCTATCTATACTAAATTCCAGGTCATTTCAATGTATTGCCGGTGTACAGGGGGCAAAAATATACCGTTTGGTCTGAAATGACCATAGAGCCTAAATATAATCATTTTAGAGTCAGAAATAAAAAAATTAAAAAAAGACAAAAAATTAAAAAAAAAATGCATAGTGGTATTGCCCACTCTACCATTGTGCAAAATTTAAGGTCATTCAGTCCTGGAATGACGGAGATTTGATTTGATTTGATTTATTCGGCTGCATAATCAAACTGTAAACACGGATCACCTCTGTAGTCAAAGTTACATGTATCGTTAATACTGTTGTATACAGTATACTATTGTATAACGTATATTGTAATGTTACCAGGGCTAGCCCTTGATAATAGCCTCCGGACGGAGATAAGAATCGCTTTAGAGTTTGACAGGAGAAAAAAAATCAAAAAACATTTCGAATACGATGTATTTTACCATACCTGTGGTATGGCTCAAATATAAATAATCTGCCCTTCCTTGTTTCTTTCAGCTCTTTATGGCAACAACGACAATGATCACAAGAAAAAATTTGAACTTATAGACGTCAGTCAGATTAACTGCAAAAACAACTTTAAAAGTCAACACAATCTATCGGCTAACTAACAATCGCTGGGATCAAATGAATGCAGATCAGCTTGTTAATCAATCTTTAGCTCCAGAATCCCTGTGGTATCAATTAAGAGGGTGGTAAAAAAAATAATGCCACGCTTTTATAACAGGCTCATTATTACCTTCACCAAGAAGGTTATATTTTGTGTAGCGTTTCTATGTGTGTGTGGGGGGTGGGGGGTGTAGAAGACCAGCATAACTCGAAAACGCCTTGATGGATTGTATTGATATTCGGTCCTCGAAACGATTGGATTTTGGGCCCCCTAAGGGGCCTGTTAAGGTACTGCAGTGGAACTTCCGGGTTTAATAAGTCTATTTCCGGACATGCATGTCGAGAGTAAGTGGTATGAGTTTGAAAAATTGTCGGATTGTCATGATTTTTTGAAAGAATATAGCTTAGGTTAAGTGATGTATCATATAAGTACATATTTACTATGTAAATTGGAATCTAACTTGCATAATTAATTAGGAAATCGTCTAAACACACTCAGTTCAATTATAGGACAATTGCAACATGTGACATTTGTAATTGAGAAAGAGAACACTTGAGAAGATATTTGCAATTGTTCGCATCATTTGTCTTGTAAATGAGTATAGTTAATTACTAAAGATATGGATAGTCATGGCCGTTTTCCGCTAATGCAAACAGATTCAAACGTCGGGCTTAATGACTAAAAATTCAAATGATAATTTAACTGTTTTTACGTCGTTCTTTGTGAACCCCCCTCACCCACCCCTCCAAAAAAAAGGTTGCTTTATTTTTTCCCGCTTGAATTTTATCAATAAAAGAATATTACATATTTTTGGATTGTTAGAAGAATATATTAGACAACAATAAACAACCACAACCAAATTCTGTGAAATTTTGGTGGTGTTTTCCATACACAAAGCAACAAAGACATTCATTTTCCTTCGAAAGAGACACAAAGCAAAAAAATGCATTCGTGCAATTTTTGAAATATTTCCAAGGCGATCGTAATACTGCAAAGAATGATTCCGCCTCCGAGGTGTCCTCGAAACTCCCATTAATATAGATTAGCTTTATATCTTGAGTTATACTATGGTATTTTATTTCAGATACAAAGAGTACCACGTGCCTGACACTATGACCGTGCAAGGAATCTACGACACAGACGTGGCGATGTACTCCTTTAGCTCTGTGGAGGAATACAGGCATTACTTGGAGGACAAGTCTGCAATGACATCTCAAACGGGTATGTTTCAAAAGGAGATGAACAAGGCCCAGGGTCATTTGGCAGTCGGAGGAGCTTTTGGATTTATTGCGTCAGGAGGATTTGGTGTATCATCCCAGTCCGGCTTTGCCGCACAAACCTCCGCCCTTAATGCTAGATCACAGGCCAGCGCCCAGCTTACTCAAACCTCTACTAGGACATTTATGGCTATGATGGAGCTAAACGTCTTCAGGTCAGTGCTACTTTTAACTGATCTTCATATATTTGTTTTTTTAAAGAGGCAATTATTTTCAGAAAAGATTTTTGTGATGAAATGTTTTGATCTTATTATCTCTAGGTACGAAATCTTTCTGGACTTTGTTACCCCTGAAAATCTCAACCTGGGTTTTCTGCGTGACTTCTTAAATCTGCCCGAAACATACTTTGCGATTGGAGCTGACAAAGAATTTCGTAAGTCATACTTTCGTATTCTATCGACAACAAATGTTTTGATTCTCTTTTTTCAGGCATTTATGGACTGTTATCAAATAGACAGGCGCCGCGGGCCAATCAGAAGACCCCGTTCCATGTTTGTTATGGCGCCGTAACAGATAGATTCCGGCCGACCAGGTCAGAAGGAGTAATAGACATGAAAGTAACCAATCAGAATATCACAGAGTATGGAGAAAAGATCAGACCCCGCAGGAAGGAATAATCATGAACGCAGTAAAGTAAAAGGTTTGGCATGCCAAGACGGCAATGTTTCGAATATTTTCGCTTCGATCACTCGCTGGTTTTACTCAGTGGTTATGGAAAAGGACCAGGCGTTATGACACCATAAACCGTTTGCTGACAGGCAGTTTTTCCCCAAATCACAATTTTTGATTCTAACAATGTATTTTTTACATTTACTTTCTTTATTACTTCTATTTTGTTACATAAATAAAATCTTATATTCTTAGCATACGTGGGGCGGTCAATAAGTAATGTCTCTGACCCACTTCCAGTCGTCTGATCTAGATGAAATTTTGTATGTGTAATGATTCATATCTTAATAGGTTATGTTGCAAAAAACAGTATGGTTTCTGATTTACTGGTGTTTGAACTGAGTCAGGTGCGAAATGGACCACGTGTGAAATGGAACCAGTTGAGTGTCGCGCAGTGATCCATTTTTTTTTGTATTTGAAAGGACGCACACCAAAGAAGACTTTTGATGAAATGAAAGAAACTTATGGTGATGATGCCCCATCATATGACCTTATAAAACGCTGGCATCCTGAATTCAAACATTGCCTGAAGTCTGTGGAAACAGCTCCCAGACCTGGTCGTCCCTCTTCTGCCATTGATGAGGCATCTGTTGGAGGACCAAACTGGGGTGTCCTACAAAAACGATGTCCAGAGCTACATCAAACGATGGAAGAAATGCATAACTCTGAGTGGTTCCTATGAAGAGAAAGACTAATAACTGTGCCAAGTTTCATTAATCTTCTGCTATGGAAAATGGGTCAGGGGCATTACTTATTGACCGCCCCTCGACTGCTCATTGATTTGGGGGAATGTTTGTTTGGTGTTCACTCTGACTACAACAGCTTTCTGAGCTTTTTAAAGTTGCGAGCAGCTTGCCATTTATGAATGGGATTGACAAGGACATTTTGAATAGCAAATTCTGCTGTTAAATTTGGCTTAGGTACTTCAAGAAATGTAGGTTTTAGATGGATGGATTGAATAAAAATATCATACCACCTCGGGGAAAAACTGTTGCTGCTGGATGGGGCTACTACTATTCATATTGTCTATGGAACTACTGTAAAAATATAATTGGTCCAATTATGCAAATAACCTTCCAGTGTCAAGTGATATAACAACCCAGAAATAAATCTTTAATGAATATCATTTCCACACTTAGGATATTTAGCAGCTGCATTAGGTCAGTATATTGAAATATAAAGATATCAGTACTGAATATATCATATGTGACAGAATAACAAAAAAAAGGTAGGAAAAGTCTTCTAAACAACTTCAAGGTACTGTGGTTGGTTACATGCTTAAGAAATCCAAAATAAGTAATGTCCATCCATGCCCAAACTTACACATTCCGAAAATGGAATTTCAGACTATTGCATGGTGCACAACCAACACGGTAAAAATATCACTTTTCCAACTACGCAACACTCAAATTTTTCAAGCTCCATTCTGACTACTGCTAGAGGCACTCATAATAACATACACAAATGGTTCGCAGAAAATATACCAAAGAAAACAACAACGTCAACAACAAAAAATGATCTTACTTGCGGTGGTAGAATTCGCACAACATCAGCTACACAGGCAGTTTAAGGCCTGTGACACCTGTAGATTCTCAGTCGAGCAGTTATATGGCCAGAACTTTTGATGTAACCATCTGTTTTCAACAATTTTTGGCCAGTTAACGTAATTCACCCATATTCAAAATATGATGACAAGAAAATTGTGGATCCTCAATATTTTGGGTTTAAAAAAACATTTTTTGGTAAAAAATAGGGAAGCTATTAAAATGGGTCTGTGCCCACTATGAAATGATTGTCTAACTGAGTCATATTTTCTGGAGTAATAGATTATATCTCTGTGATATCTAATATGCCTGGGGATCTTGCCGCTTTACATCGGTAAGGCTCCGTTTTGGGGCAAAAACAGAATTTTTTGACAATTTTTTTGGTATTTTTTCGTACAAATATCAATACAGCCACGGAAATCAAAGATATTGCAAGAAGGCCCGCTTGATTTCTGAAGGTCTAAGGCTTAATGAACCTAAATCTGCACAAAACTCGTAATAAAACTGGTGCCCTGATGTGGGCAGGGGCCGACGAAACACTACTTACCCTACATGAACTGCGCCCAAGTAAGACATGTTTGACTGTACGTAACATTAACCGATGGTAAAATATGAATGTTTTATGTCTGTATCTGTTAAATTGCTGTTGTATCAATGCGAAATTTCGCAAGCAGTTAGCCTTAAAAGACATCAGTCAACTGCCATTTTGGGCTAGAAATACCGATTTATAGCATTATTTTGCTGTTTCCTTGAAGTATGAGCGCCTCGCTGTTTTCCCGCCACTCTACACCCCGGGAGGTCGGAACGCATGTTCGGACTGTACCACTTGCAGATCTCGCGGGGGTGCCCTTTTGTTAACCGCTTCTAGTTATGCCGATATTTGATAAATACTAGATCAATATCTTTAACATTCAACATTAATAAGTCTCAAGAAGAGTAGTTAGTGTGGCCCGTGCATCGTAAGTTCCTGTTTTCGCAATGTAACATTAGGTACTGACATTGGACCGTTCTAAAAACGCTCCGGCCCGGCGGGGTTACCTGAGGTCACGCAGTGGTTCAAATTTCATGTTCGACCAAAATTGTCACAGACCTTAAAGTGCCCGAGTAGCATTGAGCGCAAGAGAAGTTCTGTCTGTTCTCTTGCAAGTAGACTATCGCGACGTCTCGCAATCGCGAGGTCGAACCAAATATGGAAACCTTGGCTTAAAAAATCGCCGCTTGTTGTCCTGTCAATCACCATGATTGACGGCGACAAAGAAGCGCGGGGTGCATTTTTCGTTACATGTTCATATTTGACCGTTGTTTATAAAGGTAACCATTCAAAAGACATCCCATAATGAATTTTTGTGTGCCATAGATTGTAACTTCCTTTTCTTTTATACAAATCCAATGCAGATTTGAATGTAAATTGAATGTAACATTGGACTATTTTGATGGCTCACGTTTCCTCGGGGTCACCTACGGACACTGGTTCGTCCTACTCGATTTTACGGCTACATGGGGTCCGTTTTGATGTGTTTTTATCGTACTTAGCCAAGCGACAGATGTCGATGTTTGTATACACATTATAATAGTGTTAATGACTCTCCAATAAAAGGGTTTAGTTCCTCAAAAAGACACTGTAGCAGGTGAATGGTCAGGATACGAGTAAGAACTCCAGTCGCTGTGGGTGATCGGAACTGATCTGTATACTGCACTTGCGATATCAACCCGTCACATGTCTCATAACAAGGGAGAAGCGTTTATTCATTAACAGTTTTTGTCCCCACTTATAAACTGTATAAAAATATTGAAAATTACCGGCAAATTTCCCGTTCTGTCAAATAGCATAGTCTTGTTTAAGTCACCCGCCAGGTGGGCTGAAAAGTGACCGTCCAAATGTTAGACTTATGTACGATAGAAACTCACATGCTGTAATTGACCCGAGCAGTCAAAACCCAGGCTGCGCGTGTTCCAGTTTGCGCGTATATGCAGAAATAGTCGAACTTTTTTTGCTTATTTCTTCAAACAAGCCTTTATCAGTTTTACATTTAAACAAAGGTTGGGATGGACAAAATGAATTTCACACCCATATAAACACAATTCCATCCAACTGTTTACATTTGACTAGTTACTTATTTGATAATATTTGAATCAGATAAAGACACTCTCCAAAAAAGGACCTGATTATTTGGCGAGAGTAAATGTTCGTGGAACTCTGCTTTCTAATTTGTTGTGTTTGTCTTGCCAGAATCGTTTATTCTACGTTACGGAACACATTACACTACGTCTGCCAAGTTCGGAGGACAGCTCAAAATCATTAAAACGAAGGAAGCAAGTGAGGAGGCCTCACAGGAAAATTTTGCACAGGCAGCCCAATCTGACTTTAAGAAAGTCTTCAGCACCTACTCGGCGCAACAAACCCAAACCAAGTCCAGTAGTTGGTTTCATGACCATGAGACAAAGACAGAGAGAAGCAGAGAAACAGCAACAGCAAACAGTGGGACGTCATCGTCTGGATCCCTAAGCGAAGAAGCAGCCCTGTGAGTTTTATAACGATTAAAAGCACCTTTGTTTGATTTGTTCTCTCCGCCAGAAGAGTATGTTATCGGTTATGTGGGTCTATATGTAGGTCAACAGCATATAACTCCATAAATGGTGAATGAAACTTTGTGATTTTTGGTAGGTGTATATCGGTTGTCGAAAGGAATGCCAAGTTTGAAAACAGTTTACATGGGTTTTCCTACGGTACTGCAGCGAGCTTGCTTTGTTTTTGCGGTTTGTTTTGGGCAGCATAAGTCAAAATGCAGCTAAGCGATTTTCACGATACTTAGTAGGTGTGTAGCGGTTTTAGAGAGAAAGGTCAAGTGCGAAAATGGTTTATCTACCTTTTACCTACTGTTCTGTAGCGGGATTTGTATGTAAGAGCGTTTGTCTGTATGCAAGATAACTCGAGAACCCTTGAATGGATCCTGATGATAATTAGTAGGTGGGGGGATCAGGAAAACCAAGGTCAAGTTCGATCATGGGCGTCATAGTGGCTGCCTAAGGTTCTGTAGCCAATTTTGACACTTCGTGTTCTGGACATGCTGTGGTCATGGTTTTTTAGTACATAGCCCTTGGGGCATTGAGTAAGTGCTGTGAATTTCGAACTTCAGGCACCGATTTCCTTTCAAACTTTGGACAAGAACAAGTCGAGAACATGTTAAAGGATCATCAGGATTTTTGGAATGCAGATATAATGAGTGATGACTTACATAATATAATACCCATTATGTAAATTAGCAGCTAATTTGCGTTATCAATGAGGAAAGTTCATAAATCCATGCCGACAGCATATTTTTCAAGAAGCTGTGTATGGATTTTCATGATATTTGGTATTTAAGTAGCGGTTGCGTAAAGGAAGGTTGTGTTCGCAAAAAAAGTTGGCGTATCATTTTTCGTTAGGACGGTTTGTTTGTGGACTGCATAACTCGAGAAGACTTGAATTGGTCCTGATGATATTTAGTAGGACAACGAAGGTCGAGTATGATAGTAGGCAATCTAGCGGTTTCCTAAGGTACTGCAGCAAATCTTTAATTTTTGACATCTCGTGTTCTGAACATGCTGTGGTCGTGAGTTTTGAGTGGTAGATAGCCAAAATAATGACTTACATAATGTAATACTAATTATGCAAATCAACAGCTTATTTGCATGATTAATGAGGAAAGCTCAGAAATTCACTGAATTCCATGATAGAACTTTCAAACTTGTTTGCATTGTTTTTGGCTGAAGCCTAAAAATGTACTTTAGATAAAAATCTACATGGGAAGATGCATTTAGTTGTAAAAAAAATCAGTGGCCAATTAACAGATATAAACAGTTTTCTATATATCTCATTTTGACCTATATCAATGTACACAGCTGTTTCTCAGATGTTTTTCTGGAGGAGCCTTAGCTTCTAAGCTGGACGCTCTAACAAGTATGAAATTCTGATTGATCAGGGGACGCTACCAGGTCATTTGTTGTCACAGTCTTCTGTTGGTAGCATATGTGGGTTCGTGAGGAGCACAGTTCATGCAGTCATTTGCTTTTGGTGTAGTTACTATATAGTAATACATGAATAAAAGTCTTAAATAAAGGCATGGTTATTTGGCGAAGGGATATGTTCGTCGAACTCTAAATTTAGAATATGGTGTTGGGTACATTTTGAAGACGATTGTGGCTTTACATTTCATATGTTTCTGAAACGTTGCTATGTTGCTATGCTTTAAAAAAAATCCCCCAAAGAATTGTTTTGGAGATGTAAATGCCCAAACCATGCTCGGATCCCGTCGTTAGTGTTCAATGCATACCTAATAGTTTTGGCCCTTTTTTCGTTACTAGAGAACGGAACACTTTCATTTCGTATGAAAAGAAATAACAAAATTAAAAAAAAAATTCCTAATCCGAAGTAGAAAAATCCATTATGTTGTTTTACTATGCCGGTACGTCGTTTAGATAATTTGGTCTAGAATTGCATAGATAACTCGATTTAAAGATTTGGCAGGAGAAGAGGAATACAAAAGACCAAGGGCTTTTTTTCTTGTCTTTAGTATTAGTAAATAAAGTATTATCACCTTCGCCAATAAGGTTATATTTTGGGTAGCGTTTGTGTTTGTAGAAGACCAGTATAACTCGAGAACGCCCAGATGGATTGTATGGCTATTCAATATGTGGGTAGATCTTTATGAGACCTATATGAGACCTAGAAACGATTAGATGTTGGGCCCTCTAGCGACCAGTTATGATACTGCAGCGGAACTTCCGGGTCTGATATCTCGAGTTCTGGACATGCTGCGGCTATGATTTTTGCGTGGTAGACAGCTCTTGTTGCCGAGAGTAAGTGGTATAGGTTTGGGCCCCCTAGCAATTTGTTTTGGAACTGCAAGCAGGTTTAGTGTCTGACTTTGAAAGGGAATAACTCAAGAATGGGTTAACGGATTGTCATGACTTTTGTATTTAGATAAGTTAGTGATGCGTCATATAGTTAAATATGAACTAAAAAAAAAACCTAAGTTGCATAATTATTTGAAATAATCAAAATACCCTCAATTCAATTATAGGACCATTGCAACATGTGTAACTGGGTGAGAAAGAGAAGAAAATCGATGGATATATATTACGCAAATTAATACCTTATTTACATATGTAATGAGAAAATGCTATAATGTCATTGTGGTAAATGACAGAAACTTCTTACTTGTTGTCTCGGACCGTAGTTTCTTTTGCGATTTCGGAGGTTGGCGGACAGCATCAGGCCGAAGGGCTACAGTTCTGCTAGGAAACGTAGGACGCGAAACTTAATCATCATGGTGGAAAGCCGTTTGCTGCCTCTTTCCGACAAACCTTTAGGAACCGTTTGTTGTCTCTTTTTGGGGTAGAGTATGTAGTAAAAATTTTATTTTTACCCGAAAACTATTATTTTTAACACTTTTTTTATCGAAGCTGATTGAAAAAAAAAAGAATTTTCCCAGGATAAGGGGCATACCTGGTAGAGAAGCTAAATTCTTAATGTTTTTGTAAAAAGAAAATGATAATAAAAACTCCATGTCATTATTTTTTTTGCAATCTCCAATGACGTAATTTCATCGAAATCGCTTAAAAACGCTGTTATTTGGGTCATCAGGCAAAAAAAAACGCTTCACCGTTGCAGCGGACTATAGCTAGTACAAAAATGGTTTCGCTGGCCGACCAATTACTCTTTGGACATAGATAATACAACCCACGGGCTTTTCAAGAAATACGACAAATCTATGCTCAGATAAAACTATTACCAAGCAACAGATGGACAACGTTAACCATTACTTAATGATTTCCTATTTTGAACAAAGTATCAGAAAATGCGATAAAACACTTTTTAACCATAGATTATGTACGTCTTTTGTTTGGTGGAGGAGATGATAGAGTTATGTAATTTTTCCAAATGAGAATCTTATTTGCATAATTAATAACAAACACAAATAATAATAATAATACAGCAGTTGTAAAAGATAGAATTTGGGATCGTGAAACTCAAGTTGAGCATGAAAAGGAGCTGAACATTTGTGCAATTGTGACAGCAAATTAGCGAAATTACTTTGTAGGAACAAGTCGGCTGATAGTGACACACAACGCTTCATCTATAATGATTACTACCACGAATACATTTGTCGCCACATGTAATAGTTGCACATATATGTTATGGCATGTTATATGAATTATGGCATCGTGTCTCCTATTTGCTAAAGGTCTCAGTATGGGTTCAGCAACGAGGTGATGGTGGTTCAAGGAGGAGACCAAAAGATCGCGGCTGCCATTACCGAGTTCTACACGACGTCTTTTGGAAATGAGTTGAAGGACTGGCTAGAGTCAATTGACGAGTTTCCCAAAGCCTTCGAGTTCAACTTGCGACTTATAACCGACCTGCTCGACATGAACTTCGAGTCCTTATTTCCTCATAATGTTGTCGACTTTGGCTGCTTCGGGAGGTATTACCGAATGTTAGACACTTCGGCACATGGACACTTCGGCCCCCTGGCAATCATGACATTTCGGCCCCAAGCCGAGGACACTTCGGCCTCAAGCCAAGGACACTTCGGCCCCCCAGTCCACATAGTTATCTCAAACTTAGCCCCATTTGACTAAATAACGTATCATTTTAGGACGTATGATTTTACTTGTACAGCATATTATATAGTGTTTCAGATAAAACTGGTAGGTAAGTGTGTCTGCTATGTTTTAAGACTTATTTATGTGTTACAAGACTGCATGCTCAATATGTTTCATCGTTGCGTTTCACGTAGCTTTTCGATTAATTTCTACATTGCATAGCATGCCCACGCACATAAGAACTAACGGGGGCGAAGTGTCTCTGAGCCTGGGCCGAAGTGTCCTCGGCCTGGGGCCCAAGTGTCCTGGACTTGGCGCCGAAATGTCCGGGCCGAAGTGTCCATGTGCCGAACTGTCCTGATACCGTATTACCGATACACTGCCAAAATATATATTTTATTTCTTAACGATTCTTCTTGTATAGTTTGGATTAAGAATTTAAAGAGTGAAATAAAAAAATCTAAATTCTTTTCCAAGAAATAACAACAAGATACACTTTCTTAATTTTGTCTTTAAGTTTTTAAACAGATTTTCACTTTTTTTAATATAGTCTAGATTTCTCTTTGAGCTTGTCTAGCAATATAATTTTTCTTGCAATGTGAATTTGAAAATATAGTCATTTGGACTCATTTCCACTCGTAAACAAATTTAGCCTCCACTACACACGCCACTATTAAGGCATGGACATTGGTTGTTTATATTTTTGGGGGGTGGGGGGAGGGCTGTTCGAGGTTTTCAAACAGGGTGGTTCTTATGCTGGGAAACGAATATACAGTATCAGCGGCCACCATTGCAAAGTGACCGGGCCATTGTGGTCACTTTTTGGTTGTTCCTTGGATTTTTCTTATTGACATTAGGCATTATGAAATATTCTAGAGCGTCATTTATTCCTTTCCCTGCATTACTTCTTAGTTAAATCGCAGAATCGCCCTCTCGCCAACCCCATCCCCAAACAACTTACACCGAGGCCAACTGGAGGAAGCTAGAACGAGATTTTTTTCTCCGTTTATGTGTTTATGAAGAAAACAAAGAGAAGGCTGTGCATCCCACGTATAGATTGTTTTGGCAATACTCACAGGAACTTGGGTTTGATGACTAATAGTTTTTAGTTTATTTTGACATATTGTTTCGTGGAAAGACATGGCTGTTATTGTTTTAAGTTTCATTTAGTATTCAAGTCTCGTCATATTGGCTAAATTATATATATAGAAAAACTACATTGACTTTCTATTTAAATACATATCTTTTTTTGCAGGAAAAGCCTAGCTATAGACGGAAAAGGCCGCAAGTATTACGTTGAAGACATGGTTGACGGCAACACCACCAAGTCTGAGATTCGCTACTGTAATTTTGAAGAGCAAAAGGATCTTGCCAATTCCGTCACTAAGAGACGGCTTGCCCTTAAGCGCGCGATTGCTGTATATTTAGAGGAGGTATGACACCCTGACCTTATAAAATAATTATTTTGAATTTCTTACGAGTCTTTGGAGGAAAAATATATTTAACACGGCCGCCTCCATTAAACAAGAACAGAATCAAGTGAAAACAAAGGTATATTGTAACACAAATGGAAAAAAAGAGTTTATAATCGATTTACGGTCATGTTCTAACAGAGTTACTTAAATGTCCCTATTACTAGTTATGCTGTTGTGCACAAAGAAATTAACGTTACGTGATTCATGAGGTTGCAAAACGACGTTCAGTTTTGAAAATAAAATTTGGAGTTCAGCACAAGTCACGTCAAAGTACGGTTTTACAACACAATGAGAAAAAGATTAAATGTAAAAAATGAGTTGAAAAGTTTAAAATATGATAAAAACATGACACTTAAAACATACGTTTTTTACAACTTGATACTCGAGAGTAAATCGTTTCCTAAACAACAGGAGCTGATTGACTCAATTGCTTTAACTGTGTCTTAGCTTTGTTTCCCATTAAATCCAAAATTGTCTTCAGCTTGACATTCTCTTACCTTTTATTTCTTCTTTAGCTTAGAATTGTCTTACGATTAAACGTTTCCTATCGGACAAAAAAAAACTGTCTTTATTTATAGCAAGGGTATAAAATACTTGTGTCTTTCATATCACTTCAGTGTCACTAACGAAAACTGATGGATGACAATTGAAACGTCTGACCGTTTACAAAATCATATCCAGTTGCTTGAATAATTGCTTTTTTGCTTATCGTATTGCCTGGTTGTCTAACCTTCATCCTTATGTTTAAATAAATTCTTTTTCCAGGGTCCGTTTCTTCGCTCCGACTTCCAGATCGCGGCGGGTCAACCCGGATGTGAAACAGCCGATTTAGTTATCGATGATTCAGATGAGGGCTCACCCAAATGGGAGGAAATTATAAGTGGAAATGAATTTAAAATCGTGTTCGACTTGCCATACAATATCCCACATTTTCTTATAGCCAAGGCCGTTCTTAATGTAAAGTATCTCATGAACTCGCATGTATGGCTGACCATCAGGGAAGGTTTCACGCCACATCTTTATGACGGACATGGCAATGGCAACAGTGACGATATTACTCAGCACAAGGTAAAATCCGATTTTAGATTTTTCTTCGGTAGATTTGGCGACGCACATATAGGTGCACAGCTAAAAGTTAATCCTTTTAAAGATAAATTGCAATATCATCCCATATTTAGAATTGCAAATACAACTAACGTTAAAGCATATCAGTATGTCGTCATGTGTGTGGCGCAACGAATAGAGCGTTGGAATTAGAATCAGTAGGTCCTGAGTTCGATACTCGCCATGCCCCTGCCCGGATGACTTTGAAGTGACGCCCACCTAAACTCGTGTGTAATCTGTCTAAACGTGCCTAAAAAACATACAGATTTGGTGCTGCCAGTTTGTTAACATCTTGCCACTAAGTACCGTAAATTTATTTTTATGTTGTCATATTGTGCATTTAAAATGAATATGTGATAAAGATTGTCATTGTGAAATAGAATCTATCATATGTTTGAATTGTATTGGTTTTCTGGTAACACTTGTGACAACGATGATGCATGGAATGGTTTGTCCACAGATAAGTGTCGGAGGGCTTGTCATGACGTATGTAGAGGCTACGGGCACGTTTGTGGTGAACCAAGAAGACTTTGATGCATCGGCGTTGATAATTTCTGACCTACCTGCATGGATCAGGGGGCTGCGTGTCGCCAGAGCAGAGTACACGTCACTTCGGGAGCAGCTCACTAACAAGCAGCAAGGGTAAAGTAATTATTTTACATAATGCAATGTTGATTTGATTATATGGATGACATTCTGTGTTAATCCCAAAACCGATGCGAGCGTGTGAATAAAAATAAGTTTGGCCAAAAAAAGGAGCATTCATTATTCAATATAAGTGGTCTGGAAGGCTGAAAACAACAGCTTTGATTGACAACGGCCCTACGGATCTTGCATTTTCTCATTTATAGGCTCCAGTCTCGGTCAAAACAGCAGGATTGCTGCCAAATTTAGTATATTTTGAAGTATCAACATTTGTTTGTTGAAACTGTCCGCGGCTATTTTGTTTTTGTTTTTAAGTATTTTCACTGGAACTCATTTTTATCGAAAAATTAGAAAAAACACAAGCTTTTTGCTCTTTTTTGGCCTAACAATTTAGGATTCCTTCACTTTAGGCAAAATAGCCGCGGATAAAATTAATCTTAAGGAGGTAAGCTCTTATCTTGATGAAAATAAAGGCTAAACGTGCTGTCCTCGCCAAGCCTCGGACACATGAAGTGAACGATTTTTTTTTAAACCAAAATATGTATTTCTTACCCAAAATTCCAGCATTTCACATACAAATCCACCAGTGTCTAGTACATTATGAACAGTCCATGCATAGTGTGAAGTTTCATCTTGATACGACAACGGTTGTCATCCATATTATTTTAGAAACCTTCAGACGTTCCATATAAAGTAATTATTAAAAAAACTGGATATGATTTTGGAAATGGTCAGACGCTTTATTATTTGAAACGTCTGACCATTTCCAAAATCATATCAAGTAATTACTATTTGGCGTAGCTTATTACCTGGATGTCTAACTTTAATCGAGGGAACTAATCAAGCGCTTTTTTTTAGTTCCAAAGTCGGTCAAATGCCCTGCAACCTAAAGTGGTCCAACGCCCACCGCTTTGATCCTACCAATGGGGGAAAGTGCATCCATTTTACAGCAGCGTCAGAAGGAGACATCTTCATCGTGTTTGCCAATGTTCCAAAAGACCATGAAACATGGATCACTGTAGAGATATCAACAAGCGGCGTGGTTTTGTACAAGGTTAATTTTTTCTTGATAGAACGATGATCTCCTGAAATAATAAACACACAATGTTGTAGTTCAGTCTATGTAAATAAAAAAAAGACATTTCAGTAACAAACCGTTTGGGTCATGTCAAATTGAGAATGATCAGAGGATTGATCGAAAGCTTGTTGGTAAGCGCTTTCTTTTGTGTACGGATAAAATTGTAACATGATGATAACTAAACCACAAAAAATGACCTTACATTCAAAATGTCCTGTTTAATATTTTCGTTGCAGTAACTCATCCGTGATAGTTTTTTTATTGCATATACCCGATTATATACATTTATTGCACGAAAATTGTACACGGTACAACGTATGGCAACAACTATTACACAAAGTACAAAAAGGTATAAGATAATAGCTCAACAATCTAACGATAAGGCTAATAAATTCTTTGATATGGTATTGCTGTGGAGCAGGCTAATCATCATTTTCAGTATTCTTTCTATTAGCAGAGCATTCCTTGGTAAATGTGCCTATTTTTGCATTGTGGGAGTTTTGACATTAAAAGGCAAATGTACAAATCTGTTTTTAGTACCGAATCTCTTGAAATTTGTTGTACTTGATTCGAAAAATATGAATAATTCACTACATAAACTAGCATATCAATGTATGCAGGCTATGCGCTTTGACGTATCTCAACTGGAAAAGGGAGCCCAGGGACTGGGATCGGATTCTCTGTACCAGTCCTACTTTATCTGCATCACCGAGGACGTCACCACAACCACAACAACAGTGCAATTTGGAAAGACGCCGGACAATGACGTAAGATTACTGTATCTGTATCAATATAGCCGGTATAAGCGCACTTCGGCGTAAGGACTAGGTCACATTTCAACAAAGGGGCCAGTACGGTCAGCTTTCGGGAGCGAAAAGAATGATAATGTTAAAATAAGATTCAAGAGCATAATTTGCATATTTTTCTATTTATACAATTTGATTTTTCGTTTCTAACAACATCCCGGCCGGGCACCATTTTGGAAATGTGACCTAAGCCTTACACACCAGCTTCACAGACATGCGGCGCGGCAGCAGTTGGTTATATTACACTGAATGATCTGTCACTCCTAACTTTTTGCACATCTTTTAAAAATAAGATAAACATCCACAGGATCAGTAAAAAAACATGCAAAACCTAGCCTTTTTGTGTTGACCATAGACAAGACAATACTTTTTCGATTTGAGTGAGGAAATAGAATGCAAATTTCATGTATTTCACACTTTGATTAAGACTAAGAAGATGAAGTTAGAATGCGTAATAACATGTGTATAACATTTGTACGTCTTTGTTCATTTTATGGATTTCTATGATGTTAAGTTAACAGTGTGCTCATGCATCCCATGTTTATATTCTTGTTTTTAGGTCTGGTTCAACTGCATTTGTTAGATCACTGACCCTATTCATCATCATCATCATCATCATCACCATTAATCATCCTATTCAGACCGGGCTTTTTTATGACAATCCCTTCTAAGTCCCGTAATGCTAAGTGACGCGTCATGCATCTGACCATCATTGTTTCTGGAGAATTATGTAGACAAAAATACAAGACTTTCAAGAAATCTGACGCTATCATAACGTAAATATGATGTCATGTCATTATGGCGTCATGAGTTTTATTGGATTGGATGTTATCATGGAAAAAAGAATATTTACTGAAAACGTCAATGTATGCTGTAGAAATGTAACAGCAGGCGCAGATATCAAAATAAAAATTTTTGTTATGACCTGTGTTGCCAATAGCAATATAAACGATGTCAAAATATCGCCCTAAAATGGCGTCGAGCGTATCTAACATGCCAGTTGAGATCTTATATACACCGCCTTGAATTTTTTTTTACCAAATAATCATAAAAGACAGTGGACATTAACTACTAAGCGATTTTATTTAGCTAGTTACTTATTGACTAATAAGCGATTCTATTTAGGTAGTTACTAAAGTAACCCCACCCCGTTCGAATAGAAAGAAAAAAAAAGAGACTCATTACCGACCATACCTAAATGTTCAGGTCAGTAACGGAAGAAAAACATATTGCCAGGCCTCAAATTTATTTTATTCCTAACAGGATCGCGGCCATGTCTGGCTGGACCGTTCATTCAATGAGATCCTATCCGTGCAATACTATGCGTTCGGTAGCGGGGATAAGCCTGTCAAGATGATGGGGGTGGCTCAGATGGATAAACCAACAGAACTTCTCTGTCGTGGGGGAACAACCGAGGAAAACGGCAAATGTGTCCAGGTTTGCCATGCTGAATGTGACGGTAGGAAAACCCTTGGTAACTTCAACGTATCGATATCAATGATAAAATGATGAAAAAATGTTTGCAGTTTGATTGCCTAAATCATATCATTTGTTCTGCCCCCGAACGCTACAATTGGCTTTTTAGTGTTTATGTATTTGGTATTATTATATTTCAACCATTTCACCTAGTGATGGTTAAAATATAATGCTTTTTACTGATGTTTCTTCCCCTTATCCCCATTATCCCCCTTCCCCCCTTCTCTTAGGGCTGAATACATTATTGGAAGAATAGGTGTTTCCTCTATATATTAACGTAACACAATCGACTATTAAATTTAAATTCAATTTTTTTTACGTCTGTGTCCTATATTGTAACGGAGTAATCTTAAGTGTCATACTTTTCACTTTTCATACATATTTTAACCCTTGTCCTACTTAGGATTTGTTTGTCAATTTCATTCCTTTTCGGAGGGGATGATTTTCTTCAATTGAATTAGCAGGCGATTTCAAGATTTCCTTTTTTAACGAGTTTTTGGATATGTTTATTTTACATATAAAGACCACTCAAAGAGTCTATTGTAGGGCTAGGTGATTTTTTTTCAATTTTGGACCAGTGTGATTACTTGGTTAGTTCATTGTTTGAATAGAAGAGAGTTTTTTAACTAATCTATTTTACCGGAAGTGCCACCAGAAGGGTGCATTCTTGCGCATGATTTCACCTTTTTGCATGGGATGGGAATTAAAGATAGGCAAAGAGTGCTGTAGTTGCTGACAAATGTTGCCTGTCTAGTTTTTCAATTCATCTTGTAAAAGGTAATCTATGCCAAGGCGATTGATTTTCCTGGTAGATACTAGGTAAATGACCTCGGCATATATGCATCATGGCACTATGTCGCATCATACACTTTCAAAAGATATGTGGCTATGTTGCAAATTTTAATCAAGCATATCTAAAAGTCCATCAATGACACGAAACGTACCCATGGCTGCAATCAATTAATTAAAGTATATTTAAATATAAGATTTCAAAAACGATTTTTTTTCCTGTTCCATTGCTTCTGTTCTCCCACCTTAGCACATTAGTTTCTCCTTGGCCATCGATGCATATATGGCTTTCCTTTTCAATTTTCCACTTACAGTTATTTTGGCGTTTGGCTTATCTCTTTGCTCTGTACCAGGAGCTTTCAGTGGTTTTATTCAATGTCCTTCTCTACGTCTAATCCCCATTGAAACTTTGGTCTTTCCCCTATCCACTATCTAGGCTGTAGGATTACTGGTTCGGACGACCCACGTGACTGTATCGGCTGCAGGCACGTGAAGATCCCTCCCCAGTACCTGCCCGGTACTGGCGGTGATTTTGAGTGTGTGTCAGTATGTCCATCGTCCATGGTCCAAACTACTGGTACAACAGATTGCAAATGTGGGTAAAGCTTATCAGTAAGAAAGAATTTCATTAAAAACTAGAGATCGGCGACCTTATACCTCTAAAAACATTTAGAAATATTTGTAAACTTTATGCAAATGACTTCTTTATTTACATTATTCATGCATGATTATGTTCACCGTTGACTAATGTACACATGCCAAGTATGAAATTCCCATCATTAATCATCACGCGCTTTTGCATTTTTTGCCTTGCCGCCAGGCAAGGCTTTACGCCAGCTTTTTTCCATGGATCAATGGACGGACCTTTTAACCCTGCCCTTCCAAAGCCCCTTCCAAAGGCCCTTCTTTCCTTGCCGAGTTTTATGGCTTAGTTAGACAATGGTACATTCCAGACGAGTATTAAAACGGTCTTCTAGACGCATGTTACTGTATGTGGTCCAGCGTAATAAATCTACGCTTTAACTCACCATGTTCATATAAATATATATCACAAATTGCATCAGAAGGAACTTAGTTTGTAATAAAAAATAATGCATATTCATTGTGGGTCAAAAAGTTTTACAAAACCTGTTTAATGTGCCAATAATTCATCTGACATAAATTATGATAATGAGGGGGAGGGGGGCGACATGTGGAACTCGGGATTTTTAAGCGTAGAATCTAGTCTAACTTACCAAAATAACATAAAATACGCGGCAAGGCACAGCTTTTTTAAAAAGATTTCTTGTTTAAAATCTATTAAGTTCCTTATTTACATAATTGGTAACTGCTTATGTGGCACCTATCATAATTTACAAGTTTTATTTTTATTGAATTCAAGTTATCAAAAACAATAGAATTATACAATCATCGTTTATTATGCAAATTAAGCACTCATTTCCATTAAATGTATATCATTACAAGCATCCCTGAGTAAGTTCAATTTCCATTGACCATTGGCTTACTGTGAGTGAAAAGAGACTATGGTTCACGGTAAGTTATTCGTGAGTGTAAGCTTTACGTGGGTAATGCGACAACCATCAAAATTGACGGAGCAGAACATATAACTTGAAGGCATCATGACTCAAGTCTATGCAAGTAATTTTGTTAGCTTCAAACACAGATAGTAATGTTGTCCATTTCTTGCTAAGGCAGCAATATATCTTTTAATCCCAGATTTTAATACTCTTTACGCAAGTGCCAGTCTGGAAGTACCCTGCTTTCTAAACCGTCACCATTAGTTCCTGTCCGCCCTGTTTATAAATATAATTGAGCTTACCTTTATATGCTATAGGCCCCTTTTAAAAAGCCTATTCTCTGATTTCCTGACAGCTGGTTTAGGGTGAATTCCACAGGAACTAATAGTGACGGTTGAGAAAGCAGGGTGCATCCAGACAGGCGGTTTCGCCGCTGGGTGTCCCTGTGTAGGAGGATGAGATTTAAAACCTCAAATGATCTGGACTGAAACAAAACTGTTTTCATTTAACCAAACTACTGCCTACCTAGGTATCAAACGGATGGAGGATACCGCTACTGACGGCACAGTGACATGTGTGGCTGACTGTCCTCTCACCCACTATGACGACGACAGTGTTTGTAAGAGTATGTGTCAACATGACAGTTATACTCATGTTACCCACTTGTTGTCATATGCATTTGTTTTTACATTTACAGTGCACGTAGGCACAAGGCGGTAAGTCCTTGGCGCGGAAGTCGCGGAATTAAAATTAACATGACTTTAAGTTCCAAGTCTAAGCGAATCATGACCGGTCTATAATTCTCTTAAAGGTATAAAAAGAAAAGAAAAAAAGAGATTTTTACATTTATTTGGACCCACCATTCAACTTAGATATTGTACAGGCCATAGCCAATTGCAAATTGAGTACCCAAATGCGTATGTGCGTATACCCTCTTTTAATTACCTAGAAAAAAGAGCCATGTTTCTTAGTAACTTTTGCAGTATTCATGCTGCATTAAAGGAAAATAATAAACAGCAGTTAGCATGTTTAGATATTAAAGAAGTAGCCATTGTAATTTCTAAAATTCTGTCTGTTGTCTTCCCGCCTAACACTCACTTGTTTATTCAGCTGATACCAAGGTATTGTTACAATAATATCTTCATATCTGAACCGGTAAGGCCCTTGAGTTTTGATGAAGTTTACTTAGCTGATTTTAAGTTACCTTTGTCATTTTACATATCTACTGTTTCTGTTTGCATTGTAACAAGGCCTTTGAGTTGGAAAACCTTTTATTATTCATTTGATATTAAGTTATGTACCTTATTAATTAGCCAATCACGGTAAAAACTCCGGTTCCTGAATTTTTTTCAAATATTTGCTATTTAATATTTTACATCATTCTTTGTTCTTAAGACTGTGTCTGATTTTATAGAAAGCTTATTGTATTTTGCACGTCATCTATGTTTGTTTTGTATCTTTACCAATGTACTTATTTCTTTTTTCTTGAATAAAAAAAGACTCACCTTGTCCATTCCCCATGTTTTCCAGGATGCAACAGCTTTTGCTCTGATGTCAGTGCTAACGGTGATGCCGTGTGTACGGGTCCTCGTGCAGACCAGTGTACGGTTTGTCGCTACACGGCAGCAGATGGAAGCTGTTTAAACGGATGTAGTCCGGGGGAAAAGGCCACTCCCAGTGGTGAGTAAAGTAAGCGGCTAAGATGGGGAAAATTAGTGTGCTAGTGTGCTAGTAAATCAGGGGTGTCTGTGTGGTGCGCAACGACTAGAGCGTTGGAATCAGAATTTTTAGTTCCTGAGTTCGATACTCTCCATGTTCCTAAGGGCACAACATTGGGGACACGGCGGGGATCCAACTCAGCACCTATAGATTCCAAATCGAATGCTCCACCAGTTACGCCACGCCCGACGCCAAATTTAAGGGCTTGTTTCTACGGCTGTAACCAACAAAACATTTTGTACTCTCTTTACTGGCACTTATACCAAACCTATATGGTAGAAGCAGCGACTCACCACATTATTCTTCCCTCGGAGAGGGAAGATTAGCTACTTGAATACACCATTTTATGTTCGGTAGTAGATCATTCCATTCTGTTTTTTTATGGAGTGGTCAACATTTCGAAGCAATCGATGTAGAAATCCTGCAAACCTTACCAAACTTTTTAAACACTATGTTATTAACCATTATTGTACAATTGATTTTTAATGCCTAAACATCACTCTAAAAGTTTTCAGCAGTTACAGAAATACATATTGACACTATGTCCGAAAATTTACAATTATTTTCATTGTTAAAAACTCAACCAAAAATTCTTTTCCCTCTAAGATTATCGAATCAGTCTATTATAGAGTACATGCACGGTGGTCAAATGCGGGCTCAAAAGCTCCCATGTCCAGTCAAATTCGAACCTTGTTCCACGATGTTTAATCTAACGCAAATGGAACCGAACTCGTGTTCTATTTGGGGTCATTTGAGGTCGCTGCCGGTTAGCACTGCTACCTTGCCTTTTTCCCCAAACTTCCCTGAATTAGCCAAAAAAATAGTTTTTTCACCAATAAAAAAAACAGCTGGACAGTAAATCCATGCTATTACTATATTGTGGACCTGACGTTTTTGTTGTGGACCTAGAAAATTATAAGTGTTGTTTACAACGGTATCAATTGCTATCCGTGCGGCATGACATGCGTGCAGATCTCGTTTAAGATCGCGACTAAGAAGAGTCCAAAGTAACTCCTTGACGGCGCCAAACGACGTAATGTTTTTTTTTAGATTTCTGTTTTTTGGATTTTTAGAATGTGCCTTCTATTTGGAATTATTGGTAATTAAGTGCGAAAATGCATTTTTGCGGCATGTTTTCGTCTGTAGCCTTGCTTGAAGTAAAAAAAAAAAAATTTAAAAAAATCCCCCAAACAAAAAGTTTTATTTTCCTCCTAAATGACGAAAAATATAAAAATCAAGAATTTCCTATGACACATGCTGCTCATTTAATCAGGATTTTTGGTAAATTTAAAGGCATCTAATTTCTTTGATTGATTGATTAAATTGATTGATTGATTGATTGATTAATTGAAAACATTTTCCGTGATTGGGCATTTTATTTTCAACTGTCTTCAAAGAAGAAGTCCATTCAAAGTACATTCATCAATTTATGTATTTATATGTGAGAATTTCCACGTCCATTCTTTTAATATATCTAGTGTTTTGACGCTTGCAATTAACCACATGGGCATGAATTTGCATTAAAATATTATCATCATTCTATAAACGTTACCTTACGATATTCCTAATGCGAATTCAGGAAGCACCCATACCTGCGAACCATGCCAACCAGGTTACAAGTGTGTGAATGGAGATGAAGTGGAGGAGATCTGCCGAGCAGGGACCTACAGCAACCAGGACGGTACGGACTGTGATCCATGTAGGCCGGGGCAGTTCAGTGACGTTAACGGTTCCGAGTGCCGGCCCTGCCCACTCGGGATGTTCGCGGATAGGAGTGGGTCTGTCATCTGCACGCCATGCCCAGCAGGACAGTATAGCGATACCATCGGGTCTACAGGCTGCCAACATTGCCCGGCAGGGACCTACAGTAGCCAGCCCGGTCTGACCTATTGTACGCCTTGCCCAGCAGGACAGTACAGCAGTACTAGCGGATCTACCACCTGTCAAAATTGCCCAGATGAAACTAAAAGTGGAGCGGGTGCCACGAGATGCATACCATGTGAGTCCATGGTTCAAGCCCTATGTTCCGAAATCCCTGTGTTCCGAAATCACTGTGTTCCGAAATCGCTAGGTTCCGAAATCCCTATGTTCCGAAATCTCTATGTTCCGAAATTTCGACACACAACTATTGTGACACAAGCAAATTTATGCTGAAACTTTTCTTTACTTTATCATTTGCTAACCACATTATTTTAACGTAAACCATTTTCCTAGTCTCGTTTTTGATTGATTTATGGGTGACCGAGATACTCGCGTACATATCTAAAAATAATTTTTAGTGTACATGCAAATATCGTATGTCATTTTCATGCATGAGTGTATCTTTTCATTTCCTCGTCAAGAGGATATAAAAAGATACCAAATCATGATGCTATCAAACTGGTACGAGGTTAGGTGCGTTACAAAAATGATACATTTAAATATTTGCCGATGGTGCGCGTTTAGGTGCGGCCTAAACAAAAGTTTGTGGCTAAAATCTGTAATGGAGCTAACGTTAGTCCTCTGTTGTTATTATTATAGTTTTAACAGATTTCAAGACATCCCAAATAACACCAACAGGAGAATATTTAAAGAAGGTAACGTGATATAATATATAGGCCGCAACTTCCTATTTTGCTGACCGCGTGTCCGCAGCCTGGACTTATGTAGCTTTGGTCGACTCCTAGGTCGCTGTACAACGCCAGTCGGTACACTAGTGTATTGGAACACTTCCATAGACGATAGAGATTTCGGAACATAGGGATTTCGGAATATAGGGATTTCGGAACATAGGGATTTCGGAACATAGGGCGGTCACCGAGTCGGTATTTAAACGTGAGCGTGTAAGCGTGTGTGTGTGTGTGCTAGAAACAGAACTTTAACCCTATTCAGACCGCGGGGGTTGGGGGGGGGGGGGCTTTTGAGGCCTGCGCCAACTGTGATGTTCATAACGCCAGAACGAATTACGCGAGAGCCACGAAATTTGATGTTTTTTTTTAAAACATTGTTGGCAACAATTTCACAAAGTGTTTGACAAATTGTAATTCATGTCGTGTTAATATGGCAACCGTATCTTGACTGGCAGTTTTGCCAAAAACCGCTAATTTCGGCTCTAATAATGTATTATTCACGTTTATTTGCTATATTTCTACTATGTTGTTACATAAATAAAATTGTATGTTATTTAGTATATATTTCATAATTATGTTTGTATAAATCATGCTAATTTGATGACGTCATCAGCCCAATTTCCAAGATACCGGACCGTATGGCAAGATCAATAATAATAAGCTAATTATCCCTTATAAGCTGTAAATACTTGGTATTTTTTCATTAAAAAAAGATCTAAATGAAGGTATTTGATCTTTTTCCATTACCTTTTGTGCCTATTTGTTGCAAAAAAAGTATTTCAAAAAATTCAAGGTGGTGGATGTAATATGGCGGAGCCCAACTGGTATATTAGATGTGCATGACTTCATTGATGTTACTATGGGCAACACAAGCCGTAACAAACATTACCATTATGTTATCTGCACTTGCTGTTACATTTTTGGAGCAAAACTTGAAGTTTTCTGAGAATGCCCCTTTTTCATGGGTCCGGCCAATACCATCAAATTGATTGCGTCATACTTACGTCATATTACGTCATCGTAACGTACAACGTCTTATACTTGTCAGAACTTATGTCTATATCATTTCCTTAAAAGTTGGTGGCCGCACGACATGTCGTAAAATATTTATAGGACTAAGAAATGGAGGGCCTCAAAAGCCCCCCCCCCCCCCCTTCCAGGGATGACCAAACAAGCTCGGTCTGAATAGGGTTACAGGCGTTGATGAATTCTAGCTTAGTCTTAAGCTGTAGGGCAGCAAAGCTAATAGTTACCTCCCCCGTATGATAAATGTTTCTGTATGCTCTTCATTGCCGGAGGAGAAAATAAGGTTAAAATTAAAGCGCAGTGAAACCACTATATATATACAACATGCTCTGGCCTGGAGAATATTTAGACGAAATTTACGAAATCTTGGTAGCGCAAAGCAAATACCAAGAATTTACTGTGAGCGAAGACAAATGAATGTCATTTTGTTTTCACAATTAAAAAAAAAATCATAGATTTTCGGATAGCTCATGTATAACTTGATCATTGCCCACTGTACCTATTTTTCTATCTTAGATTTAGAATAAACGTCTTTAGTCTATTTTTGCCATCGTCTGTCGGCGCTATTTGAAAAAAAGGCCCTTGGAAAAATTCATGATGGCGAATGAAAGATGGCGGATCTAAGATGGCAGATCCCATCTAGTAACTTAACCCTATTCAGACTGGGATTTTTTGCTCATCCTAAGACCGGGGGTACTTCTGAGGCCTGCTCCTTCTGACTCCTGAATTTTATGTTTTGAAAAATATAGTCAGCTTTTTTTTACTTATATTTCATCACTACTTGGAATTTTCTTACAAAAAAACATTCATGTGAACATTTTTAATCCATTTTCATGGGATCTTAGGGTTACATGTTTAAAAACATGTACCTTAAGGCATTCAGGTTGCTGATCCAGATAGCGGAATGAAAGTGATAGCTAAAATACATATGGCGTCATAAAATTACGTCGTTATTGATACATAATACTTTCACGTCGTAGTGGCTTTTGACAACAGAAGTCTTAGAAGACGTAAACATTGATACTTTTGTATGATATTTTAGGTATAATGGGAATTCCCGGTTTTAGGCAAACATTCATTTAATGGCGTCATATCTCATGATAATGATATCGACATTTTAGGATCAATAGAGTTTAAGACCCTCAATTTTCGACATCCTAATGGGACGCCTAAAATCCCAAAATTAATGCCTGAAAATTACTGAAATTCCGATGGCTATCCTGATAAAGCTGATAAAGTTTTGCATTTCCATATAGCTTGGGTTCAAAAGTATTGCAGGCCAAAAGTTGAAGATGATGCTGGTGAAATACTGAACGCAGAATTTGTATCACATTGACTGTAAATTTTAGTTAGTATTAAGGCTCATAATTTAATATTAGTCAATTATTAATTCAATTACCTGGTGGCCTAAATCTAAAACTGGAAATGTGGTCTTGGATATTATGTTGTGTGATAATTATAAATGTGTATGTTTGTTGCAAATGTCTGTTGATGAAAAAACTATCATTATTTAAATCAATCGAAACGTTTTACGCTATTCTGGTTTAGTTAACTCTTTAATGATTATAGTAAATGCATTAGATCAACGCGTCAAAATACCATTTTTCACAGTTCGATGGTCATTTGGAAATAGGTTTTTATCAAACTACCTACATGTTTCTCTTATTTTCAGTATGTGGAATAGCAGGCTACGTAAGCTTCAATGAGAATTGCTACAAAATAAATGCCGCGGAAAAAACGTACGATGAGGCCAAGTCAGATGTGCGCCGGGGATGGGGGACTGCTGGCCATGCCGAAAGACAGTGCGATCAACACTTTCCTAACAAATCTGGCAGGGGGAAAACCGTCTGGATCGGATTGACAGACAGAAACACAGAAAACCAGTGGTTATTTGAGGACGGCCGAACTCTTGGATATACGAACTGGTATCCTGGCGAGCCGAATGATCTGGGGGGTGAAGACTGCGTTGAGATTATGGGTACCGGAAATAATCTACAATGGAATGATTTACAGTGCAGCATCCCCATGGCATTCATCTGCCAGCTAGGTATGTTGAATAGCTACACACTTCGATGATTGAACCTAATATTAATAGTGATAAATGACTGCTCCATGGGAATGATAGAAGCTATTACGCTATCGCACCTTGATCACTGTTGACCAGTCTGGTCCGCCACCTCACAGAAGAACATTTAGCTACTTCAAGTCATGCAAAACAAAGCAGCACGACTAGTTCTACGCTGTGATTACAAAACCCAGGTATGTCTCAGTTCCAGAGGATCGTCACAACACAGCAACCAGCAGTTCTCTACAACCACCTGTCCTGTCACACAACAACACAGCTACAAGACACGTTATGCCACACATCACACATACAGACTACCAAAACCAAGGACTAACGCTATGAAGAGAACTTTTAGATACAGAGCCGTATCCACATGGAACGAATTTCATTGTAAATAATTGTATGTTCTGATTGAATTGCACTGTAAATAATTGTATGTATATGTATGTGTAACGTTGTCATTTGTGTATTTTATGTCCAGGAAGACTAGCATTGTACATTGTTTGTATCTCTGCTAGTGGACGAATTAAAGCTCTAATGCCATCTAAAGCCCCTAGAAGATTTAATCACCTATCTTCTAAACAGTTGGCCCCTAACGTAAATGGTGGATATTTGCGAAAAAAACCTTACCTAAAGTTTACATTTCAATCTAGAGGGTTCGATGAATTGTATTTATTCCCGCTTATTCAGATTCATACATATACAGCAGCTTTATTGTACTGAATGAGGCATCGAGGAACATCCAATATGGCAACGACTTGGGCTGTGACCAAGGGTTTGCCAGAGAGTGGTACCGCTTCATGGGTGCTGCGGGAACCGCCGTGCCTACACAGGCGCCTATAGACATTATGCAATGTACGTATTGGAATTTATCTTCGGTTTAATTTTCATGTTGTTTTCGGCAGCTGCGGCAGTTGGTTTGTGGCCCCTGAACGCACAGCACGGAGCATCAGACATTACCGGAAACGGAAATGACGGGGCAGCAACAGGAACTCAGCTAGTCCCAGGTCCGTACGGAGACGCCGACGGAGCTTTCATGTTTTCGGGAACTGCAAATTCCTTCATCGAGATTCCCAACAACGGCATGTTAGATGTGCGCTACTCTTTTACCATACTGACCCACATCTATCCTACCGGAGTGGCTGGACCGATCTTCGACTATGTGGGAAGAAACAACGAATGGGGAATACACTTTTGGCAGGTGTCATCACAGCAGCTTTTCATTCGGTAAGTTTTCTTACCAGAAACAGATAATTAATTCTTTAGAATTACCCTGTATCCACTCTCTGTTATAATCTTCTTCATCTACTTACCATTGCTGCCTGATTTACTGCTTTTCTTCTATTTTTTTAAAAGATTTAGGTCGATTTCCTTCGAACTGAATGATTTGATCAATGCTTACTCTAGGCCGGTAGGCAGATATGCTAGTGACACTGCTGGTATCGCTGCGGACGCGCTGCAACTGAACGTCTGGAACTATGTGGGTGTAACATACGACAGTGCCACGGGGAAGGCAGCCCTCTGGAGCAACGGTGAGCTGGTCAGTGAATCACACATCGGAGTTGCTGAACTCGCAAGTCAGTACGCTGTCCGGGTGGGGGTGCGGGGCAGAGACAGTCGGTACTTCTCGGGTCGTGTCGCCTGCCTGCAGCTGTACGACTTCGCCATGAATAAAGAACAGGTTGCGGCAGTGCGGGATACGTGTAAAGGTGAGTTCATAGTCTGTGACATATTTGTATTTGACGTCTTTGTAGCGGGTCGGTTTCATGTATATATCACATGCTGCGTGACTTTCTAAGGGGGCCCACCATACATGTAAGTATTACGAAACATGTTCAGTAAAAACACCAGTGGACAACATAAAGTTGATCACATGAAAACCAAAGAGTGAAAACAAACTCAATCAATGCCCATCACTCAAGTCCAAAAAGTTCAAAAGCCAAACCAAGATAGGCAAAAGTACAGCATGAATAAAAGGGGAGGGGGGCATATATTGATGTGTGACGACTAGAAGTGTGACATATTTGAAGTCGCACGTAAAAGACGTCAAGTACCTTCTTATTAAACACACAGCATCATGTGTCGATAATGGGCTCCCTAGCGACTTCCTAAGGCAAAACTTTTTTGACATCTTGGTTCTGAAAATGCTGTGGTCGTGATTTTTGAGTGGTTGATAGCCTAAAGGATGACTTGATTAGTGCAATACTAATTATGCAAATCAACCTCTAATTTTCATAATCAATGAGGAAAGTTCATGAATCCACTGAATTCCATAATAGAACTTTCAAACTTGTTTTCATTGTTTGGGGCTTAAAGGTACTTTAGATAATAATCTGCAAAGAAAGATGCATATTATTATAATCAGTGGCCAATTAAAAGAAATTAAGTGTTTTCCATATATCTTAACCTATATTTAAGGACATAACTGTTTGTCACATGTTTTGCTTGACGAGCCTTGTGATCCGGACGCCCTTACTCTGGGGAGTTTATTCTCTGACAAACATGAAATTCTGATTGAAATGTGACCACAGATGACCTGGAGTATCCCTGGTCAAAGACCCCCTTCATCATTTACTACTCAGCCAGGCCGGAGTCTGGTAGAGACTTCATGATTTTAACAAAACACTATGAAAGTTGCGTTGAAAAGTATCACAATAGTGTACATAATGTCATTGTCACCAGTTTGCATATTTACTTGACAGATCATAGAAAGTTGCCTGGTTCGAGGTGTAATTGTTTGGAAAAAATAAGCATGATCAAATTGAGATTTCATTTCTCTAAACATGCCTGGCAAAACCTGTACCCTGTTTGCAACAACCAAACCTATTGTGAGGATCTGACTAAAATAACATTAATACCTAACAGGGATGTAGCTGTTAGCTTTTTGTATTCGAAGACGAAAAAAAAAAAAACTTCCAAACAATATATAGCAAAGTTAGAATTTTTCTTAGGCTAAACTATTTATCATGCCACTCTTTTACACTATTATTATTATATTCACCGTCAGATATGAGGGTGTTGATTTCCTTTACATCATATTGTCACAGCAAATATAATAGTTTCACAGACCAAGGCTTAACATTTCTGTTTCATTTACATACCAACCGTAGCAACATTTTTTAAATCAAAAACAACAACTGTTGTACAATTGTCAAATTAGTCGAGTAATATTGCACATGGACGAATGACATGGGTAACTTTGCATACAGTACATGGGTAATGGAACAGTCAGAAAAGACAAATACATGCAGTACATTTTGTCAAAATGCTAGGGAGTCCATGAATATATACAGCATGTTACTACACTATGTTTAAACATGGAATAGTCAAACAAAATGCAGGGTTCATTCCGAATTTCAATAGGAAATATGTACTATCAGTCTACATTGCCTGTCAGTCCATAATAGTACATTCGTCCGTCAAAGTCATTTTCAATGACATTAAAGAGGTTGATTATATACAGGTATGGATCATTTATACGCCAGATCCAAGTTTTAAAGATTGCCCACTTTGCCAAAGTAACACTAAAGGCCTTACTTTTCTGGTCTTTACAGGTGATTAAATGATCCATTTGTCCAAGTAAGATCTCATAAAAGGTAATTTCTATGTTGGGCAAGGCCACATATGGGTTTACTAATTACCAGAAAATACACAGTCTGCCACATCTAAAGAACATATGTTCATAATCATCTATGATTTTACTGCTACAAAGTGTACGTGTTGCATCATATATATGTCCAGTTTCATCTTTGATACCCCATTTGTGCAGATTGTGCGCACATGGTGATATCTGGCGTAAAAGTTTGTAGTTTAACTCTGCTAACTTAGTGTCTTTACAGGTCTGTGTGCTTAACAATCTCCAGATATTTTTCCATGCCAGGGTTTCAGTTGGAAATATGGATTGCCATTTTTACAGCATGTTGGTTCCTTGACCTGTACCTGTACTATTATACTGTAAAACAATTTGCATGTGTTCTTGCTTTTGATTTGTTTTGTTGTTTTACCATGAAATATACACGGGGTAAGGCTGTTAAGCTTTAATAAGGAAGTGGGCCTATATGGTTTTTTAAAGCTTCCTTCCGTGTAAGAGGTAAGCTTGAAACAGAGTTATATATTCAAAACTACCATTACGTCTTATGTTTAGGTTAACCCTCATCCGACCATATGGGGTCATTTTTTAATCCAGGCGTATATTTTTATCTCTCATAGCAACATTTTACATCGGAGACAAATTTCCCTCCATAAATTTGTTTGTATAAATTGTCTTACAACATATACCAATTTTCACCGAGTTTTGTCCATTATTGTATAAGCTATACTTGAAAGTTTGTGTCTGGTTCGGTGGGATCAAAATGACCCCAGCCAATTATGAATTATTAATTACATAAATATCAAGACATTTCAATGAAATAACAAGCATTCCTTATCATTGCTATTACAGCAATAAGTTATAGTTGCTTAGATGATTAAACACCGAATATTTTGAAAGAAATTTAGTATTTTAGTGTAAAACACAGTTTTTCGACATTCTGCATGAATTATGATAATTCGCACTTATTACCTTTGCTAATGAAAATGAAAATGTTTCTAATTAATTAAGAAACAATATATGGACAGAATGTGCAGAAGAAACCTACAAGAAAGATCTTTACGGGGAAATAGACATGAGTTATTATATGTGTGTGTTTCGATGGCGGAATATGGTGCATAGTTAAGTAACAAATCCGATACTTTTCACAAATATTGTATTTTTTATTGTTAAATAGCATTATTATGCTATAAGTATTATTGCAGCATCAGAACCTTTGTTTAGAAATCGATAAGACAAACCATTATTAAGTAGGTTGAGTATGGTAGATTAATTTTTAATTTCAGAGCAAATGTGGTTTCTCCTCATTTTCTGCATAAATTATTATAATGAGTAATAACTACTGACACTTAAACTTGTCAAAATATTTTTCATAGATTGGCGAAACAGTAAATACATAGAAATGACAAAATAAGCCAGCAGAAATATGTCTATGAGCAAAACAAAATGGGGTCAAAAATGACCCCATACGGTCAGATTCGTCTTAGAAATGTAAGGGTCGGATGAGGGTTAAGCTGAGGGTAGTGATCTAAAGACAAGAACCTCTCTAAGGGGAAACAATTTTTTATGAATATTGTGCCTTTTTTGTCCAGGTTGGAAAGAAAATTGTTTTACCTTGTGATCATACTTACAGTCAAACCTGTCTATAGCGGCCACTCAAGGGACTGCTCAAAATTGACCACTGTAGATTGGTGGCCCCTATATAGAAAATGCTCATTAATTGACCACAAGCAAAAAGTTACACATTGTTTTGGTAACAATTGATCTTTATTCACATAATCAAGGAGCTTTTATGTGTAGCACTGTACATGTACTGCACTGCAATGATTGTTACACTATATGTATTAAGAAATTAAAAGCTAAATAAAAGTTTTATATGCTCTACAGTTGATATTGTCCGAAGAGACCGGTATCGTCATATTTCTTTGATCCTTGAATCGGCTTAACCCTATCCAGACTGTTATTTTGGGGGGCCTTCCCTGGCCTGGAGGGGGGGGCGGTCTCATTCGACCCCCCCTCCGTATTTTCAAAACGGCTTACTGTACGATCACCAAATTTGCAGGGGTAGTTGTGCTCATCGAGTTTTATAATTCTTAAAATTTTTATATTATTATGACGTAATATGACGTAATTATGACGTCATAAATTGATATTTTTGGCTAAAACGGGGAATTCCCATAATACTTAAATATCTGACTCAAAAAGTTACCAATAAAGGTTTATTATTAATATTCAAGTGTTATAAGACTTGTGTTGTCAAAAGCCGACGCAACGACGTCAAAATGACGTCATAGAATGGCGTCATCTGTAGTTTAGCTATCCGCCATCTTGGATTATGAACCTTAAATTTTTCAAGATAATTTTTTTCAACATATAACGCTAAAACCCCATGGAAATTGATTAAAAACGTTCACATGAATGTTTTCTGTAAGAAAAGCCCACGTAGTGATGAAATATGAGTGAAAATAAGCTTGTTATACTTTAAATCATGATATTGTCGGCCAACTTGGATTTTGACCAATTACGTCATCGTATAAATGTTTAACTAAGATGGGTTGGATATTAAATATATATGAAAAGAAGTTAAGTTTAGCAAGAAAATCTTAAAATCCCATTGTTTAAACCAAAATTAGTGAATTTGTAAAATTCGCATTTCAGAAACCCGTTGCCATGGCAACACGAAAAATCATAAACTTACCCATTTTCTTTCAAATTGTTTCCAACAATATTTTAGGAAAACTCACCAAGTTTGGTTGTTCTAGCACAAGCCGTTTGGAAGCTATAGGAGGTCAAAGTCGGCGCAGGCACTTTTTGCCCCCCCCCCCCAGTCTGGATAGGGTTAAATCATTTGATACTTACAGCCGTCCATTTGTTTCCGCTCGCGTTCATACGCGTCAGATGCTAATGTGTACTCACAAGAAAAGCCTGCCATTTTAGAATTATATCTTAATTAATGTAAGAATAGAATCCACCATAGTCTTAATGTAAGAATATAATCCATCATAGTCTGAAGTTCATATAATTTCATCTGTGTAACATTTTATTTATATTTATAATGTTTTAACCTCAGCGATATTGTATTAGATCGTAACTTTGCCACAACTTACCTCCGTAATAGCGGTGTCGTCTGCTGACCTTATATGACCTCGTTTGTCAGCGGTAAGGCAGTTTTGTTTTGGAAGAAAGAGGTTTTAAATCCGGCGTAGGGTGACGATACGGCTACTGTATGGCCGAATACGTGCCGGACCGTAGATCAGCCGTCCGCCGTGGCCGTAATCGGCAATGTTTCTGTGTCTGCGGGACCGGAAATCGTGTGGCCGTTGCCGCGTTAGGCAGGTGGCCGCTAAGCCTATTTCTTAATCATTACGAATCCTAGGGACCGACAAAAAGTCGCCACTATGGGCAGGTGGCCGGTATGCAAAGGTGGCCGCTAATACAGGTCTGACTATATTTGTTGCACCATATAATTTCTTCCATTATTTCACTTACACTAAAGGGTCTGTTCTTACCTCCTCCACCAGCAGAGTAGAAGGCTGATATTTCCTTTTTTATAAATTGTGGGGAATTCATTCATGCCGGGACCATCTTTATTAAAAGTGAAATTTATTTGTAATAGTAAGTTGACTGGACCAAGGGAGTTTATAAATGTTAAAGCAATAACTTTCCATCTTGCATCGTCGTTTCTTACTAATCTTGGTATCCAGGATGCAAGTAAGGCTTGTTTTTGGTGATTCAAGTTTGTTAGGCCTAATCATCCCATCTTACTAGGTTGGCTATCAACATTCCTTTTAACCCTATTCAGACTGGTGGGGGGGGGGGGGGCTTTTGAGGCCTGCGCTCAATTTGATGTCCTATAACGCCAGAACGGCTTACGCTAGAGCCACCAAATTTGGTGAGTTTTCCTAAAATATTGTTGGCAACAATTCTACGAAGTTTGACTAATTTTCCATTTTTTTCTTGTTGCCATGCCAACCGTTGGTTGACAGGCAGTTTTGCAAAAAAATCACTATTTTTGGTTCTAACAATGTATTTTTCACATTTGTTTGCTGTATTACTGTAATTTTGTTACATAAATAAAATATTATATTATTTAGCATATCTTTCATAATTATATATGCATAAATTATGCTAATTTGATGACGTCATCAGCCCAAAATCCAAGATGGCGGACCGAATGGCCAGATCAAGGATAACAAACTAATTATCCCTTAAAATTTGTAACTACCTGGTATTTTTTCATCAAAAACCATCTAAATGAATGAATTTAGTCTATTTCCATTGCCCTTTGTGATTATTTGTTGCAAAAAAAGTATTTAAAAAAATTCAAGGTTGTGGATATAATATGGCGGAGCCCAACTCGTATCTTAAATGTGCATGACGTCATTTTATGACGTCATATTGACGTCATTTTATGACGTCATATTGACGTCATTGATGTTGCTATTGGCAACGCAAGTCGTAAGAAACATTATTATTCTGTTATCTGCACTTGTTGTTACATTTTTGTAGCATAACTTGCAGTTTTCTGAGAATACCCTTTTTTCATGGGTTTGACCAATATAATCAAATTGATGACGTCATAATTACGTCATCTTACGTCAACGTCACGTCAAACGTCACATACTTGTCAGATATTATGTCGACATCATGTCCTAAAAATTTTGTGGCCCTACGGCTAGTCGTTTTAGAGTTATAGGACTTAGAAGTGGAGGGCCTCAAAAGCCCCCCCCCCCGGTCCGGGGATGACCAAAAAAGCCCGGTCTGAATAGGGTTAATCTAATCTTTATTACCATTCTACAGGAAACTGAATAATTCTTTCTTTACATGTTTATCACCCAATGTGGAGTTAGAATCATTGACATGTTATAGATTATCTGTGAAGGGGCAAGGGATTTTAAGACAGTAACTTTTTCATAAAAAAAGTTAATTTTCTACCTTTCCAAATTTGAAGTGTGCTTTTCAGTCTTTTAATCTTTTTCTCCCGGTTTAGCAGTTCACGTACATGGTGTAGGGATGAGTTATAGAAGTCTATGCCTACGGATTTTATAGGTGTCTTTGGCCAAAATATACCCGAATGTCTTGTCTGTCTACATAGGATCAGATCTATCATCCTTCAAATTTTTTAACATTTAAATTTACGCTTGAAACACTACAGAAATCTTTAATAAGTCTGAAGGCATTTTCCATTGATGTGAGGTCAGAAACAAATAAGGTGGTATCATCAGCTACCTGTGAGATTTTAATGCCAACAGTTCATTAGCATGGGTATTAACTTTAATTCCTTCAACTTCCTGTGCCTGTCTGATCTTTACAGCCATATATATGATTGGTTTATTCATTCAATACACTTAACAAGTGCAAGCTTCTGATAGCAGCCCTAGGGCTGAATTGGCGGAGTTGTTAACAAATACGAATGGGCTAAAACTGTTCAAACTATTTACATATATATATATATATAAATATATAAAACCTCCTCATTAAGCATACGTATTTACAGATGACACCATTACGAAGGTTGACAAATAGTTTATACAATGTCATAATTGAACTAGAGTTCCACGAACACATACATTTGCCAAATAAACCAGGTTTGTTATGTAGAATGATGTCTGTAGACAAATGCGTTACTACTTTCATTTTCTTCATAATTATATGCTTGGAGTTGGTTTATAAAATTTCGGCATTTATTATGCAAATTGGATTCCAAGTTACAATTAATTGATATCAAATTGTATCAAGCATAACTTAAGCTATCAGCATACCAAAAATCATGATGATCCTTTGATCCATTTTTGACTTATTCTCTTTCAAAGTCTTTAAATACACCCCTCACTCTCTTCCCTCTTTCTCAGTTACATATGTGACAACTTTGATGAAAGTACTATAATGGAATGCAGTGTATTTATAAACTTTTCCTCATCAATTATGCAAATTAGCTGTTAATTTGCATAATAAGTATCACATTATATAAGTCTTCACTTAGGCTATCTACATGCCAAAAATCATGACGATCCGTCAACGAGTTCACATTTTCTCATTAATTATGCAAATGAGATCATCATTTGCATGATAAATATGTATTGACATTTCTCTCTTTCTCAGCTACATATGTGACAAGTTTAAAAGTCCTATCATGGAACGTAGTAAATTTATAAAATATACTCATTAATTATGCAAATTAGCCGTTGATTTGCATAATTGGTATCTCATTATGTTTGTCTTCACTTACGCTACCTACATACCAAAAAACATGATGATCCGTCAACATCTTCATATTTTCTCATTAATTATGCAAATGAGGCCATCATTTGCATAATTGATATCTATCGACATTTCTCCCCTTCCCAGCTACATATGTGACAAGTTTGAAAGTCCTATCATGGAATGCAGTGGATTTATAAATTTTGCTCATTAATTATGCAAATTAGCTGTTGATTTGCATAATCAGTATACCATTATGTAAGTCATCACTCATTCTATCTACATACCAAAAATCATGACGATACGTCAACACCTTGTAGAGTTATTCTCGTCCAAAGTTTGAAAGGAAACCGGCGCCTGCAGTTTTAAAAAAGCCGCTAGGGGGCCCAAACTTACAGCACTTACTCTCTGCCTCAAGGGCTATCTACCACTTAAAAATCATGATCACAGCATGTCCAGAACAGGAGATATAAAAAATTGAGGTTCTGTTGCAGTACCTTAGCAAATAAAAACTTATCGAACTTGACCTTCGTTTTCCCGACCCCTACCCACCTACCAAATATTATCGGGATGCATCCAAGACTTCTTGAGTTATGCTGTTAACACACACACAGACACACACACACACAGACTCACAAGCCCAAAACATAACCTTAGCCATTCTGGCAAAGGTAATAACGAGACGGTGACCATATAGTATATCGTACTTTTCCTTAATCTAGAGGTGTTGGTTCTGGGAGTCTTGACTCTGTTGCCTGACCGTGTGTTTCTACAAGAAATCTCCTTACGACAGGGGGGAACCAGTCCCTGTAGGTCGTTGATCTATACAGTGAACGAGCATACGAACTGCATAGGTCATGACGTCTCTGAGTCAGTGATGTGAGGGAGAGTTCAGCAAGTGCCGAGCTGTAGCTGGTGTTGTTCTTTGGTGTGGTCCAATTATTATCCTACATGGTCTCTTCTGCACTCTCTCAATTGACCTCGATTCACCAACATTCCATCCTGGATGCCACACTTGGCATGCGTATTCCAATACCGGGCGCACAAATCCAATATAGACAAGTACAAGGTCACCAGTAGTAAGGCAATACTTGGACAGTGTTCTTAGTATGTACAGTCTTAAAATTGTTTCCCTCCCCAACCATCGTTTCGACTTGTTTAGACCACTTCAGGTTGCTTTGGAGGATGAAGTCATGTGGTTATCGTCAGTCCATCGAGCACGTGTCGTGGTTCCAACAGAGACAGGTCGTCGACATACTTGAAGGCGTCTGCTGTTTATTGGTCGACAGGAACCGCGTCATTCACAAGTACCAAGAAGATCAATGGACCTATCTTGGTGCCTTGTGGTACTCCACACTTTGATGTCTGCCATTCTTAAATCACAACTTGGTACTTGACGCGCTGGCGCCGTTTGGAGATGAAGCTGATAATCCACGGATCAACGGTCGGGCTCTCGATCAGTTATTTTACGGCAGTTTGTTGATGGGCAGAGCATAAGCCACGCGTGAGAAATGTCTTTGTTTGTCTGTTGTTTGCCGCAGCTTGTGTGTGAAGAGTGTAAGGTAATGTGTAGTGGACCGGCCACGCAGGGATCCATACTGTCGCGGGTCTACACTTGGCAGTATGTCGTGGAGACACCAGTCCGTAATGATACCTTCGCACACCTTGGCAAACATTGATGTCATTTTGATGGGTCTTAACTTTTACAGACTTGGTGCAATTTCCTTCGGGACCCGTACAACATCCGCGTCTCTGCGAGCATCAAGAACAACACCCTGACAGAGTGTTTATAATATCGCACAGAGGTCGGCTCAGAGCACATGCGAACTCCCGGACGACTCTGGGGGAAATGTTGTCGCTGCCAGTAGCCTTTCCGATCTTCACCTGCTCAAGCCTGTACCAAATATCCCAGAAAGAGACAGTGGGTGTTGGGGCTAGGGTAGGTAGGCACGCTGGAAGATCTTAGAGCTGCAGAGCGGTGTGTTGTTGTGATGCCGCTGCCAGGTGCACATTGATGGCGTTCGCTACAGACTTGGGCGCTGAGGACGGGACGCCGGGCACTTCAACACGAAGTTGTCCCTTGCTGTTATTGGTTAGCTCTTTGATGGCTTTGTACCATTTTCAGGGATCTTCCATTACACATTGCACTGTGGTAATGTATCTGTATACCGACTGGATTCGGGAGCCGCAGCTTAAGGGTTAAGGTGCTAAATCTTGTTCTTGTAGAAGGCTTTCGTCCAGGACTAAATGGTTTAATGATCTTGTTACGAAGGTGCTTCCACTTAAAGCGATTTCCTTCCGCAAAGGCCATCTATCGGTCTCTGATCAGAGTTTTAACCCTATCCAGACTGGGCTTTTTGGGCCTTCCCTGGCCTGGGGGGGGGGGGCTCATTCGACCCCCCCTTCGTATTTTCAAAACGGCTTACTGTACGATCACCAAATTTGCAGGGGGGCTGTGCTCATCAAGTTTTATAATTCCTACAAGTTTTATATTATTATGACGTAATATGACGTAATTATGACGTCATAAATTGATATTTTTGGCTAAAACGGGGAATTCCCATAATACTTAAATATCTGACTCAAAAAGTTACAAATAAAGGTTTATTATTAATATTTAAGTGTTATAAGACTTGTGTTGTCAAAAGCCGACGCAACGACGTCAAAATGACGTCATAGAATGACGTCATCTGTAGTTTAGCTATCCGCCATCTTGGATTATGAACCTTAAATTTTTCAAGATACTATTTCTTCAACATATAACGCTAAAACCCCATGGAAATGGATTAAAAACGTTCACATAAATGTTTTCTGTAAGAAAAGACCACGTAGTGATCAAAATCTGAGTGAAAATAAGCTTGTTATACTTAAAATCATGATATTGTCGGCCATCTTGGATTTTGACCAATTACGTCATCTCATTAGCATAAATTATGAATTATGTGTTTAACTAAGATGTGTTGGATATTAAATGTATATGAAAAGAAGTTTAGTTTAGCAAGAAAATCTTAAAATCCAATTGTTTAAACCAAAATTAGTGATTTTTGTAACATTTGCATTTCAGAAACCCGTTGCCATGGCAACACGAAAAATCATAAACTTACCCAATTTTTTGTAAATTGTTGCCAACAATATTTTAGGAAAACTCAGCAAGTTTGGTTGTTCTAGCACAAGCCGTTTGGAAGCTATAGGAGGTCAAAGTCGGCGCGGGCACTTTTAGCCCCCCCCCCCAGTCTGGATAGGGTTAAGATGATGACTTATCCAGGGCTTATCTTGCTTGTGGATTCTTACAGTTCTGGTAGGGAAGAAACTGTCCAGGGCACTAAGGGAGAGTGGTATAGAACACTGAGTACGTCTCCTGTGTGTCATCTGCACAGTACACGTCTTTCCATGTATGGTGAGTAATACAACATCCAAAGGCCCGCAAGTCTGACTCACGCAGAGGTCGCACCTGTTGTTTTTTGTGTCTCGTTTCCGCGGCCAGTGTTAGAAGTTGAAATTCCCTCCAGATAACACAGTTGTGGTCGCTGTCGCCAATCGGGGGATCTGTTGTTGGCTCTTGGTAGTAAGTGGCTAAGTAGTCAGTCGCAAGTATCTGGTCAAGAATGGCATTGTCACCAGTCGGTACCTTCACAAGTTGTGTCAGTGAGTGCTGCGAGCACGGGCCGCTAACATCCAGGCGGTTACGGTCGTCGAGGACAACCACACTAAAATCTGGGTATTGTCTGCGAATGTCATCAATCGACGTAGCCAAGAAATCCTGTAATGCCTCTTCATGAGGTGAGTTGGGTGTATGGTACTCGTAAACCGCACACAGAGCGATAGATGGCATAGATCTCTAGAGCCAGTGGGGACGGATGTGCATCCAAACACACCCAAGTTCTGTTGGGACGACAATGTCCATAGAGTTCGAGGGAATGTTCTCTTTAGTGTACACCGCGACTCTGCCTCGTCGCTTGTCACTTCTGCATTCAGAAACGAGATTAAAATCCTGTATAGATGTCAGTTTGGATGGTAGTTTCTATTGTGAGGATGAATAGTAGGGCAAATATGGGACAGCCTTGGTGTATGCCTTCATTCAAGTTAAAAGAAGTCAGATAACCATCCTCTATTACTATTGGTGCTGCTAATGTCATTATGCATGCATTTTATGGCACTGATAAATGAGGAGCCGAAGTTAAATTTTTCCAAAACTTTCCACATAAATTTCTATTCAAAGTTGCAAAAGCTTTAGTAAAATCCAGGAAGATTACTGCTCCAGGGATATTTTGTACACATGCCACCCTACCCTGCCCACTGTACGAAGTTAGATGAAGTAACGTAACTTTGCACAACTCCGGGCAACTTCATACACATGCCACCCTACCCTGCCAACTGTATGAAGTTAGATGACGTCACGTAACTTTGCAAAACTTCGGACAACTTCGTACACTTGCAACCCTACCCAAATAAATTATTTGACGTCATATGTGACACCTGATACAGCCTCAAAACCAGTAAGAAACGGTTGTAACTTCGTACACCCTAACTTCGTGCACTTTACCCTGATACTGGACATAGCTCATATTTTGGGTCTCAGTATATTCAATAACATCATTAATCAGTCTTACATTTTGTCCAAAAAAAAGTTACCATTGATATAAGCTGTTTGGTCATTATGTATTTACTTGTGTAAAACTTTCTTAAGTCTGTTGGCAAGAACAAAGGCAAATATCTTATATTCAGTATTGATAAGATTAATCGGACTCCAGTTGTCTAGGTGGTGGCGTTCATTTTTTGTGTGTATTAACATTAGCTTTGCACGTCTTTGTGAAACAGACATTTTACCTTCTACCAATGTTTCCTGGATAGAATTTTTTTTATTGTCAATGATTAATTATAATACAGAAAAAGCAGGGCATTCTTTACATAGCAACCTAACAGTCCACATTATGTGCTTAACGGATCATATCATGTAATAATTATTATGTCATTTTTCTCGTTTTCATTTTAGTTATCAAATCATTATTTTGTATCATTTTACAATGATATTGTAAGGGATATCATATCATTATATTTCAGCCATACCATAGGTATGGTGAAATATATTGTATTCGTAATGTTTCTTTCTTTCTTTCTTTCTTTCTTTCTCCTGTCAAATCTTCAGAACACGGTATCTCCCTTGTTCCTCAACCGAATGACTTGAAATTTGACACAAGGGTAGAGTGAACCAATACCCTCGGACGTTTTTTTTTCATTTTTTCCATATCTGTCTCTTAAATGATTTTATTAAGGTTTTTTGGTCATCTTAAGACCAAAACTGTATATTTGGGCTCCCTGTACCCTGGTATTATAACCGAATGAGCTGAAATTTGGTACAGATGTGCCTTGATAAGTCCCCCATATAGATTCAATATCAGTTTTGGTGTACAGTATAACGAAATTCTTATTTTTGCGATTTTTTTGTCATTTTTTTACCAAAAAAGGACACTTTTGGCTCCTGTACCTTGGTTTTAGAACCGGATGACCTGAAATTTAGTATAGGAGTGCCCTAGACATATGCGCACATGGATTCAATAACACTTGAGGCATACGGTACAATAAAATGCTCAATTTTGCGATTATTTGGCCATTTTATGACCAAAAAGTACACTTTTGACTCTTGTGCTCTGGTTTAAAAACCAAATGACCTAAATTTTGGTAAAAGGGTGCACTAGATATTTATTCAAATGACACATGTATAATTTTTGTCATAGACTACGTCAAAATGATATATTTGGGGATTTTTTTGTCATTTTCCAATAGCCAAAGGGGTCAATGACCTTAAGGTCATTGACCCCCAGCTGCAGATTGGACCTACTGGCATATATGTGTATTTAATCTAATTAGATAGGTAACCGATCACTTAGCCTGAATCTATATCCCAAAGAGGGGGGGTGGCAGCCAATCAGCGAGCCCGGTGTTATCTGGAAGAGTCCATTCTTACACGGAGGGGTTCATTTTTTTTTTTTAATTCATCATTGGACTGGTGAAGTCTTTCATTGGATGCATTTTTGGACAGGTCTATTTTGCAATTTTACAGAATGTGTGCTGGAAGAGTCTATTCTCGCACGGAGGGGGGATTTTTCAAATTTCATATTTTGGACTTTGGTGACTTCTAGTTTGTCAAAGTCTTTCAGTAGGGTTATTTTTGGACTGGTCTAATTTGCAATTTTACATGGGTGTTCTGGAAGAGTCCATTCTTGCATAGAGGGGGCTTTTTTTTAAATCCATTTTTTGGACTTCAGTGATTATGTCAAAGTCCTATTTTAGCGGATGTATTTTTGGACTGCTCTACTTTACATGGAAGAGTCCATTTTTTGCACACGGAAGGGGGATTTTTTCAAATTCACTTTTGAACGGGTGATGATTCAAAATTCAATTTTAGTGGAAGTGTTTTTAGACTGGTCTATTATACCTTTTTATGCACTGGGACCTTTTTTGCTAAATTCAATTTTGGATTTGGTTTCTTATTCAAAAGGCCAAGTTTTCAGTGGGAGTATTTCTGGACTGGTCTATTGTGCAAATTCACATAGGGTGCACTGGAGTCCATTCTTGAACGGGGGAATTTTGTAAGACTCATTTTGGGTTAAACCGTCATTAGTAAAAGTCATTTTTCAAATGGGTGATTTTGAAATAGCCTATTGTTGCATGGGGAGGGAGATGGCTGAAATATGCTGTATTTGCTCTCAAGCAAATGTCGGCCTTTCTAGTTTTCATATATAATTATTATGTGGATATCATATCGTTATAGTTTCATATATGTCAACCTTTCATATAATTATATCATTACTATTATGACCATCTTAGCATTATTATGAATGCTCATCGTATCATTTTATGCAATTAAATATCATTAGCATTATCATAACTATCATTTCAAGAGTATTTATAAAATCAAATCAAACACTAGAGTTCGGCGACCTCATACATCCATGAAATTTTAGAGCTTTCGTAAAATTCATGCAATTGACTAACAAATTAACATAATTTATGCATGGTGTTGTTCATCATTGACTAACGTACACATGTCACAATTATAAAATTCCCATTATTAATTATAAAGTGGTTTTGCAATTTTTGCATAACTTATGCGAATAAGTTTCTCATTTGCTTATTTGTTATCTGCATATGTTCCACCGATTATAATTAACAAGTGTTACATTTATCGAACTCCCGTTATTGCAAACAATGGAATTATACAATTTCCTCATTAATTATGCAAATTAAGTCCTTATTTGCATAAAATGCATATCATTATGGACATCTTTGCCCAAGCTACCTGCACGCCTAAAATGATGCCAATTTGTCAATCCTTTCTGCAGTTATCCTCTTTGGAATGTCTTGACAAAAACGCCCCTGCAGTTCAGAAATTAAATGTAAGGGGGCTGAAACCTGCCCCACTTTGTCATTACACTGCAAGCTATCTGCAAGGTTACAATGCTGTTTTCCTTTGAGAATGACATTCATTCCAGTGACTGTGGCTGTCATATTTACTATAACTAATTACTTCTGGCTAGTACCTTCTCATAAGATGCAAAATAAATTGAATAAAAAAAATGTCCCAGACATTTATATTTGTAAGAGAATGCCAAACACAGTCTTTCCATTTGACCCTGGAGCATTTTGGTGACATTTTACACCTGCAATATGACCTTGAAATAGACATTTTCTCACAAGTTCATTTAACTATGGTGTGACTAATATCAAATGAAAATCAAATGGCCCATTACAAATATTTTCTATAAACTGAACTTAACAAATTAAAGAATGTTATGATTTTTTTGGCCAAAAATAGTCATTTTTTACTGTTTTGGTGACCTTAGACCTACAAGATGACCTTGAACCTTATTTTTTTAATGATGCACAATACTCTTATGGCATGGCATGTCAGATGGAAAACCATTAAAGGGGCTATCATGCACATAGTTCTGCGTTAGACTTGATCAAAATTGTTGTAGCTTTTAATGTTGGCAAAAAATAGACGTTTTGGGGTTTAAAAAGTAATTTTCAGGGTAGGGAGGGGTTTTAGAAACAAAATTTCAAAATAATTGCACAGGAGTGCCTAAAACATCTTGTTGCATCAGGAATTCAGGGCTAAAGTTGAATCTGTACGTTTTCGTAAAATAACACCACCCCCTTACTTTTGGGTTAAAAGTTCTCATGCAGCTTAAGGCCTGTGGCATTTTGGTCGAACATGATATTTGAACCACTGCGTGAACGCAAGTGACCTCGCCGGACTGTGACGTTTTTAGAACGGTAAATGCCAGTACCTAATGTTAAATTGCGAAAACAGGAACTTACGATGTATGGGTTACACTAACTACTTTTCTTAATACTTATTAAAGTTGAATGTTAAAGATATTGATCTAGTATTTCTTACATTCACAAAGAATATCTGAGTGTCTAATAATCTCATTCCCATCAATGGATACAGAGTTGAGGTACATGTCAGTGCCTCTTTTCTTTTCCAAGTTTAGTGATTATTTAGTAGGTCCCCCCTTCTCTCCATTTGGCCCTAGCTTTACATAAGCTCCTTGTAATTTTCTTTTTTTCTTATATTAAGGCCTTCTAACTAGATTGTGCTTGTTTGTAGCTAAGTGAATGGTCATTAGTTGGATTATTACCTATTTCATTTTGAGGAAAATAGAGTTCTCGCTATCTGTTCTGTGCTTTCTCTGCCTTTTTGGCCTCCGTATTGTTTTGAAAACTCAGCTACTTTAATCACACATGAATCTAGTTTATCTCTATTTGATGTAGCAATCTTATTACTATCTTGTTGAATTAAGTTACAGATATTCTCATAATATTCTTTGTCTCTCAAAACATCTACATCTGGCACAGTTATGGAATTTGAGTTTTAGAAATTAAGCTTGGTGGTTGGTAAGTATTGCAGGTCTTATATCGCATTTTCCAATGTTTCATACAAGGGTCTTGTGAATTAGCCAAAAATCTAGTCTACAGGCCACATACCGTAACAATATACCTTACAGACAATAAACATAAAATAGCAAATAAATCATGAATACTGGATGAAACTAAGGTTTTCACGGATAAAACGTTTGCTAATTTTCGTGGTTTAGAAACCAGGTAAGTCAAAATACTTTTGTTTTTAGGATAAGAAAGACGTTTTAAAATATTATAAGGCGAAGGTGGTTTTTGCTTCCCTCTATGAGTTTGTTTCATTCGCTCGTCTAAGATATGATGTTTGAAAAAAAAATCAACTCCTTTATTAATAAAATGTCTTTTTCTCTACTTACAGGTCCTTGATTCACTGTTGTACTTGAAGATTGGGGTATACAACAACATCTCTTTCTTCTCACTGATATCGACTGCCAAAAAGACTTATTGATTTTAGAACACAGTTTAAAATATTCCTTTGCACTTACAAAGGCATTAAACATTTCACAGCTTACAACACCTTGCCAAACTTAAGATTCTAAAGACACTGAAGATGTCTTTGAATTGCCAGGGCAATCATGGTTACCTGTTAGAGTGCTTAAAGCTTCATTTCAAAATTCAAATTTTTCCAACTTACTATCCCCTTGCATGCTGATCACGTATCACTGCTGCTGGCTGTCATAAAGCCCATACGACCAATGTATTCTCCCCAAATTTCACATTGTATCCAGGTAGTCCTGATATTGTCCCTCGTAATCTTAGAATAACTATCGACCTACTGTATTTCTCCTAATAACAGACTACAAATCAAACGTGTAATTTGCAGACGAATTATATAGCTCATTAACATCAATCTCTCAACTATGGCTTGATAGATTATTGTACAATCTGTCACTTCTTGCTTTTTAGGCCAATTTTAGTCTGTAGGAAAATGTATGGGTTTTTTTCACACTACATGGTCGATTCACGAGACCGTTTTTCTCATCACAGCATTTCAAACTGTTAACCTCACACTAATGAGAGCACGTTTTGAAGTACAGTATAACCAGCAAGTACAAAACCTGAATTTTAAACTTTGGTAATTCAGGTTTGCTGAAAATGTTGATTACAAAACTAAACGACAAGATCGTTAGCAGAAAAAAATCTGTATCTTAAAAAAGCTTAATGTAAATCCTGATCAGAGAGACCTGAAATATGCCATTATAATGATAAAGCTTTTCCATGTGAAATGTGTCAAAATTGGTCTATCATTCCTGCCTCAAACATATTAATACGACAAACAACATGCCAACGGTTTTGTTGTTTTACTTTTGGTTATATTGTTTGTTTATTTTTCGCCCTAAACAATTTACAGAGGCCTTCAAATTTAAAAGTTGACAAAGGTCATAAAAAGCCTTACGCGTGGAAAAAGACGATTGATATATAACCTTATAATTCATATAATACTTATGTTGATTAACCATATTTAACCAAGACATCATCAAGAGATGTACAGAGACATTATGCAATTGTTAAACTTGTTGAAAACGATGCTTAAAATTATTTTGTTGTGAACAATACATGATGGCTTAAAACAAGACGAGAGGTCACAAGTATTGTGACCAGATTTTAAACAAATGCAAACGAAATTCAATTTCCTGGTTTCCATAGAAAAGGACAAAGTTACCTGTTATTTCGAGCAATTAACGTGCAATAAAAATCGTTGATTACCATTAATTACTTGGTGAAAGCTTTCAACGTTTCTATAAGGGTGATTGGAAAAAAAATATTAAAATTTTGTCTTTAATTCCCTTTAAAAAATGGTAACAAACTTAAACGTACCATTAATTTCTATTGTTCCATATTTGTAACTTTATGTTTTGACAAGATTCAACTGCATAATGTAAAAGGTTCAGATGGCTGATATTCTTAACCCTATTTTGACGGGAGGATACCCGTAATATTTCATGTCATAAAACTCCCAAGTAAAGTAATATTACTCGGCGGGCTACACTACCAAAGTTTTATTACATTTTGTCGTAAACAATTTCATTTTGAAGTAACTAATTTCATATTCCAAAAAAGAAAATGTGCTGCCATGATAAAGGATTTGTGACAAGCAATTTTTTTTTTCAGAATTCGCACGATTTGGGTTAGATTGTGAGGTTTTAACGTCATCCTGATGGACCACACCTTTATCAAAGAACACTGTTCCATAAGCCTCCCTTCACTTTTTTTGTCGAATACCGATCAAGACAGTTTCAGCCAACAAAACAACGTAAACAACGCCAAAATGAAGTGAAGAAAGGGCCAAAATCCCATAACGTTTCTTTCAAAATCATCATGCGGGGGATGAAACTGCATCCGTCTTAAAAGTCCTGTCTAGATAGGGTTAGCATTATCATATCTACCTACATCGTGTTTTATTTCTCATCTTAGACGATTAAAATCTCCTAATATAACGTTAGGTACCGCTTAGAAATCCTACATTTAATTGCTTAATGATGCTTAACCAAGACAACTTTAAGAAAACCGCAGAAACATTATGTAATTGTTAATCGGTGGTGCCAAAGAAAGTTCTACACGATATGTCATTATTTCACCGCCGTGCGAACTATGTTTGAAAAATAAATGACGTTAGCAAACTAAGTTTATTAGAAATTGTCCTAGTCCCGATGGAAAATGGAAATCCTATTATACAATGGTCAACGCTATAAACGACGCTGCTTCTATGTCATTCTATGTCAATAGATGCAGTGAAGAACTCTATAAAACTTTATTGCACAAAACCAAAAATTTGCCCCGAAGTATCTCAAAAATCACGAGATATCAAATATTGAGGTTCCGCTGTAGTACCTTAGCAAGCCGCTAGGGGTCCCATTATCAAAATTGCCTTTTGTTTTCCCGACCCCTACCAACCTACAAAATATCATCAAGATCCATTGAAGTCTTCTTGATTTATACTGTTCAAAGACAGAAGGACAGACAGACGCTCAAGCCTAAACTTAACCTTAGCAATTCTGGCAACGATAAACATACCATAAAAACTGTCGTCGAGGCGTAAATATGGTGTGTGATTTACATCTCAACCGATTCAATAGCTACATAACGTTATCTGACTTACCCGGTCGAATAAAGTGTTATAATAAGTTAGATAGCTGGTGACATTTCAATTCAATCATCACATGTAACGTTACCAATATCATTTTTCTTTATCATTTCAAGGTGTACTCAAGAGCAAAAGCATGTTTTATTTTCCCAAGGCCAAATTTATGTAAACGAACTTGGCAATCTTTTGAAAAGTTCTAATTACAGGTTAGGTTTATACCATATAATTCCTCATACGGCCCCATACCTCATGCCAATTATCTTCTCTTACTTGACTATAGGATAATTGTTTACTGGTAACATTTATTAAGGGCACTGTTCGTATAAGGCAAGTGTAGAATAAAGTACCAGTATTAACAGCAAAACTAATAAAAAAGATTCACACAAGCACTATAAACATCATTTTAGTATAAATTTACGAGTAATTGTTAGCTATATTGTAAATTTCACTAATCTTAAGATTATTTTTAGGTATTCGGGGAATCAGAATGTGGCCTTGCTATGACGCAGTTGTTGCCAAGTCCAAAATCTATGACCAGTAAAAAAATTCAATATTTTGTTTTATTGAGAAAAATATCATCTGAAGAACGAGTACTTGCTTTTGCTGTTGAGTCACACTTTAAGATATTCAACTTTTTGACGCATTGTCTTAGAAACGTTGCTTGCTTGCGATGCAACTTTATGAATATCAATAGTCTTAGGATTATGTTATTCAAGAATGTATCACGATTGCTTCAAGGACAAAAATGATTCTTGGAAGGTTTGTTGAATTGTCTTGATAAAAGGACAAAATAGATATATTGTTGCTTTAAGTATTCTAAAATTATTGGGCAACAAATAAGCAATGTCAAGTATAAACATAAAATGCTAATTTAAACTTCAAAAGGGATTACCTGAATCATCCTTGTCCTTAAACATATAAACCTTACTACAGTCAAACATGCCCTTCCAACCAACTCTATCCACAAACCAACTCCAGTCAACAACAACTCTGGGACGGTCCCGTCCTATTTTACATAGTAATGGTCCTCTTTTAAACAACCAACTGCTTACCCCAACCAGCAACCACATTTTTGCAGTCCCCAGAGGTCTTTCAAATCCCTTTCAACAACTGAAATTGAGAGACAGTCACTTTCACAGTGTCTGATACATCCCATTTCAAAATGAGTAATTCTGTAAGCTTTGACATTTGCATCAGAAACAATTTTGATCCACACTAATCCTGACAACAATAACACCATGTAAACATCAGTAAAATATGTTAGAAATAATGTCATTAACAGATTTTTACTGTTTTTCAACTGTAACATGTCAGTGAAAATCATTGAAGCATATTTAACACGGTGCACACCCGGTAGTGGAAATGTTGACATACTGATGAGAGAAACTATTTTAATTTAAAAAAAAGAGCCTGTTTGGGCTGTTTGGGGAACAGACAACTAACAAACAGAACATGTTTGATTGTTAGACAAACACAGCTCTGATTGTTAAACAATGGTTTCTTGAAATTAGTTAACATAACAGCATGGAAATTATAAAAAAAGTTTAGAGCAACATATCCTGAAATATAATTCCTACATACATGTTACCCAGTGAATCTCATGCATAGTTTGGACATCTTGTAGTACAATGTAACGTTACTTGTAAACACACCATTTCAGTAGGTTTTCTTTTTCTTTGCTCAGTTGAATTGAATATACTCTTGGGGGGTTAAACCTGTGCGCTTCATCAGTATGACTTTTTAAACAGTTAAAGTAACAGTAATACATTACATATAAGCAGATGCCTATGGTAATATTTATGCCAACCGACCCCAGTTTTATCCAACAACCAACTCCAGTCAACAACCATATTTCCTTTGTCCCTTGAGTGGTTGTTGAATACAAGTTTGACTGTAGTTTTCATCGTGTTGTAATGCCTAAGAGCAAAGTTAAGTTAAAACGCTTAAGCAATTGTAAGAAGACTCATAAGAGAGGATATGTGTGCAAAAAGATTTCATATCAGCATGGACAATGAAAACAATGATGAGTCGTGTAATTGCGTGCAGTGGTTGGTGTTTTGTGCTCAAATCATAATACAAACATCATAAACATTATGTATAGAACACAATAAAAGACAGCACACACTACTTTTGATACAACTGAATGGAGGTATATGTTTAAGAACAAACGTTTTAACTGTAAACTTTGAATTTAGTCACTTACAACAGGTCCAAGAATGGCAATAAATCGTGAATAACGTCAACAACGTCGTGTTTTGTTTTCCTTGTTAATAGCTCTGTAGTTAGGTTTAACTTATAATTAGAACACCACATACAAGGCTTAGAAAAGATCAGCACCATAGACACAGACTTAGCTCTCCTGGGTCTCAATATGTACATTGGAAAGCCAGAAAATCCTCAAGGCTAACGTAAAATACACTGCAATAGCCTTTAGCAATGCATGGAATTCTGCATCGATAATGTTTTTCTACAAAAGAAATATTTAGCACGGCGGTCGGTTGCTAGGGTATTCTTTCCCGTTGCTATGCGAGTTCGACAGAGTATCGGGTTACAAGAGGCCTACTATTGGCTAACTGTAAATTATTTCAAAATAAACATAATGTTATGACAAGGAAAATGTGTTCAAAATAAGATTAAATTCGCAATTTCAGATAGTTTGAATCTTCCCGTTTGAATTGAGATAGCTGTTTTGTTTCGATTTTGCTTCCTAAGACGATTATTTTCTGTTTCAAGGAAGGCCTTCAATTTGACCATACTCTTGACAAGATGGGCCGCAAGTGCCATAGGAAACTCTCGATTTTCATATTTTTCGTCATCTGAGAGGCAAATAAAACTTTCTGTTTTGGGGATTTTTTATAATTTCTAATTTTAAGCAAAGTTACAGTCAAAAGTATGCGTAAAAATGGCATTTTTCGCACTTAATAACCAATAATTAAAAATCGAAGGCATTTTTAAAAAATCCCAAAAACAGAAATCTCGGGAAAACCGTGGCGGTCATTTTGAACCGTCAATGAGTTAAGTTGGACTCTTCTTGGTGGAGATCTTAAACGATGTTTGCACGCACGTCATGCCGCACGAATAGCGGGAGGGGGTAATTGATACCGATGTAAACAACACTTATGATATTCAAAGGTCACCAATAAAAACGCCAGTAGCTTCGTTACATATTACAGGTCCCAAACAAAGTGAAAGCATAGATGTATTGTCCAGAAAATTGCTTAAATTGGTTAAAAACTATGTTTTCGCCTGATTCAAGTTAGTTGGGAGAAAATGCCAGAACGCACGGTTTTACCTGCAATGACCGCAGATGACCTAAATAGAACGCGGGTTCGGTTCGAATTACGTCAGATGGATTATCATGGAGGGTTCGAATTCGGCTAGACATGAGACATTTTGAGCCCGTATTTGACCACCGTGACGGAATCTAAGTATCATACCGGCTGGTACTTAAGTGCTACTTTCACCTTATTTGTTTGCATCTGTTCGATAACGCAGTATGATGTATCCCAGAGGAACCTATAGCTAGAGGTGACGGTTGCAAGCATGACGGGTTTGTTTTTTTCTAAGGTTAAAAGAATAGCGCAAGATGCCCCAAAAGTTACCCAACAGTGCCTCAATAGTACTGCCACTTAGCGGTATATTTTATGATATTTTGCGTCAAGTATCAGAAATACAGGTTGGTCTATTACTAAATGGATTTTTGGATGCATTTGTAAGAATTGTGCAGCGGTTTTTATTAATTGAAAAAATTGCGATTTTCGCAAATCTTATCATGTATCTGATTGGATACGACAGGTGACATTCAGGGCGTGCTTATTTCTACACTTTGTAATGGTCACGAACCATGCCACTCATGGGCAACAAAGGAAAAAGTAAGGGCGGGGGAGTCGCTACCTCTGCCCATTTTTCTGCATACACATTGGAAGCAGTCGCAGGTTCTTCAGATGACGTGTTTGGTTCCACTATGCCACCTATCCTGACTAAAATCGCGCTCCTAGCGGCTTGCCCTACAATTGCCATCCAACAGGCTACTGTGACACCCAATGGTCAGACAAGGGGCAACGGGAATGGTCGGCGGGCTGGAATTTCAGCCCCCACCCTCAACCCTACAGACAAAGAACGACCAAACCTACGATAAAGCAAAACTAATCAGAAGTTTCCAGTGGCTCCCATCCTAACATTTCCAAGGAGATAGTTAGGAGAGATTTAGAGTACACCTAGAGTCTTGACCTGGAAGATACACTGACTGGATATTGGCTGGATAATCCGTCACAGAAGCATTACAGGGACAGAGACAGGAAGATAAAGGTATATAGGAGTTTTTTTTACCAAATTCTTGAAAATTCCAGAAGATCAACAGCGCCCTACCGAGTAAAAAAATATTATAGTAAATTGTTACTTAACAGATAAAGATAACAATAAGTCAGACTAAGGAATGGTATCTCTTCCCATTGGATTAGTGCTTTTTTCCGTTACAATTTGATTTATTCCGCGAGCATTATTGTCAAATTTACTAAAGAAGGGTTTTTGGAGTAGAACGATGGGCAAGCTGTTCCCATCATGTCGCGACAGTTACCATGGCAACAAAGTTCCCTGTCTACCACCCCACGGGTGGGCCACGTGCTGTTAATTCCCCCAGTCCGCCAGTAAACTCGTGGCAGTCGGACGTGCGACCGGCCGCTGCTCCACATTGTTACGGAAAATACGCGAATTGTGCGTCGGAATTAACGGACTTGTCTGCTGGACGTGAATTGTTCAAGACATTCTTCCGCTTGCGTTCGGGACCTTGACTTAAAACATACGGAATACGAACTGCATTTTCGGGACCTTGGATTAAAACATACGGATTACGAACTGCATTTTCGGGACCTTGACTTAAAACATACGGATCACGAACTGCATTTCTGGACCCTTTCCTGCCGGACCTGCTGGGGCCCCTGTTTGCCTGCTATTCTTGCGGTGAGTGTGATACTCGTTGTTGTCTCCCGGTTTTGCGGGTTATCCCTTCATTAACTGCCGGTAATCCTCCATTTGCCGATCTACTAAATATGGACGACGGGATTCGGTCCGTCATTATATCGGGCCATTCTTTTGTCAAACGGCTAGAGACCTTTGTAAAGGCAAGAACAAGAACGCAATCAGGCCGCGCGGTCGAACGGGATTTCTGGTTGTCCAGGGCCTGCGTGGACTTTTACGGCTTACCTGGATGTAATATCCCCCGATATAGATCCCGTGTATTGCCCTATATTCGGGCCTTCCCGTCTGACATCGTATATGTAGAGCTCGGAGTTGTCGACCTCTCAAATCCTGTGCTATCTCCGGTTGTTATCGCGCGGAACCTGGCCAGTCTCGCATTTTCCCTCCAGGAAATACCTGCGGTAAAGGCGGTCATCTTAGGGGAGCCTATACAACGACTGGACAATCCTCCTAACTTGCCCGACTTCTTGTGTCGCCTCCAAACCTTTATAGACACATTGAAAGAACTGGTTAAAGGGTTCCCAAAGGTCACTGTATGGTCCCACAGAAAATTGTGGAGACGTACCCCACACTATTTCGCCCCAGATGGCTTACATCTATCTGAAATGGGTAACCTTCAATACTACAGGAGTATAAGGGGCGCCATAGATGCTCAGCTAAAACATCTTTAACTTTCCCCGACCGGCGTCGAACAGAAGGCTTCAGGGATTAGTTTGCCGTGCTACTCTCTATGGCTTATTTTGTCATGCTATTCTAACAAGCCTTACTTTGCCACACTGTTTTGAAATGTATATTGTTTGACACGCTATTCTCGTTTAAAAAACTTTCATCCTTTGGCACAGTTAGTGCCCGTTTGGCGAGTTTGATTTCGTAAACTGCACGCGTTCACGACAACCTAGTTTCCCACGCGAGTTGGGTGTCCGCACGCAGTTAAGCGTGCATTTGGCCGGGTTGGTGTTATGTGACTCATGTACATCTCGGCAGGCATTTCCGGTCTCGTCCTCATGCCTCCCATGTGTTGTTTCTATTGTTTTGAAGCGCCAGAATAAAAGGTTGTTTTTCTCGCCAAACGCATTGTCTCTGTGGTTCATCTACTCCGTCGTTACAGCTAAGATAGCTCACAGAGTTTGGAAACAAAAACCTATTTGCCCTGCAAAGAAGGGTTTTTGGAGTAGAACGATGGGCAAGCTGTTCCCATCATGTCGCGACAGTTACCATGGCAACAAAGTTCCCTGTGTACCACCCCACGGGTGGGCCACGTGCTGTTAATTCCCCCAGTCCGCCAGTAAACTCGTGGCAGTCGGACGTGCGACCGGCCGCTGCTCCACATTGTTACGGAAAATACGCGAATTCCCTCCCAACCCACTCCGACACTCACAATTGCAGCTCGTCAGCCGTTACACTTATATTATTATAATGGTTTGATCTACCTGCCCTGTTCTGTCCCTACGTTCCCAGGTCCGCCGATTCGGCTCATAGCGACCAGATTTGACACGTGTTGTCTGTAATTTCCCAATACTTTTACTGCCACCCCCCCCCCTTACACTCTTCTAGCTGGACAGCTGTTAGCGATTAGTGTCCCACATGTGTATGTATTTATTACGATACTTTGATCCAACCTGCACGTACCGTTTTAATTTTCCTGGTTCGCTGTTTTGGCTTTGTAGCGACCAGTGATGACACCTGTTTGGTGTATTAAGTACGGTGCCTTGATTATACCTGCACGTACTGTTTTAATTTCCTGGTTCGTTGTTTTGGCTTTGTAGCGACCAGTGATGACACCTGTTTGGTGTATTAAGTACGGTGCCTTGATTATACCTGCACGTACTGTTTTAATTTCCTGGTTCGTTGTTTTGGCTGGAAACAAAAACCTATTTGCCCTGCAAAAGTATTTGTTTGTTGTAGCAAGATAGGGCATATTTTGCAACACTGAACATTTCCCCTGCTTCCAGGTAATTATTATGTTTCCCATTTATCATTGTGAAAAAAAATCTGTCATTTTTCTTTGTATTCTATCGTATGTTGCAGTTAACCAAGTGACTCGGCATTTCCGCAACAAACGAAGCAGAATTGGGAGACTGTTTAGGAACACGCCAACTCGCTGCCGATAGACGGAACTGGAGAAAGCTTGCAGTCGTCTGTTATGCAGCCGACCGATGATGATGATGAGGAGGAGGAGAAAATCTGGAGCCGCCGCCCCCATATTGTGACACAACAATCAGTTCATCATGGATGGCTACAAGTTTCTTCGCCAACACATTAAACGTTAAGGCACAACTGCAACATACATAGTAATTTATGAAACCTACGAATAGTTAATCGTCAATGTTTAAAAGATATACTGACATACTTCCATACATTTTCCTTATAATGCTCCGGAAAAATATTCATAACAGTATTAGCCTGTCAATAGCGAAGAGAAGGTTCTTAGAAAAACATTCAATCGTTTCCCTTGTTCATATCTACTTCGAGACTATCGTCTTCGAAATGCCAAATAACTTCTTATATTATAATGTTCAGAATGCTTTGGTTTCTTGGATGGCATCTGTTTCAGAATGGCAATCCCTCGGAACTAGCAACTTTGCTAACTAAAAATGTCCAAAAAGGCTAGCATAAGTTAACTTGTCAATGAATGTCATGTTCTAACACAAAATCTGATATATTTGTTTGTACTTTTTCGGTTTTCATTAGTTTTTGTTCCCAAGAGAAATGCAATCGAATTTACGTTGTATGGTCTTAGTATTTAAACGTAAATGTTCCAAGATGTGGGCATATCTAGGATATAAAAATGTGTATTTTATGCCGAGCCGAATTGTATTAGTTTACCTGAAGAAATCAGCATCCCGCTGTGTAGAGTAAACAAAACTGGAATGGGGGAGGGCGGCCTTTTGGGTGGGTTTCAGTAAGGAGGTCGAGGTTCACAACCTGTCACTGGTACAGGGCTGAAACGCTGGCAGGTTAAGAATTAAATCTGTTAGACGGATGATTAATCAAATCAATCAGGACAAAAATGAATAAGTCTGGGACGTGTAGAAAATTAAAGAGCTCTTCGCATCGCTCAGCTTTCCATATACGGACATAGACACCGATTTTTTTCTTCAGACCAATCTTGGAGAAGGAATATTCATATTTCCTTTACCGGGAGCGATTATTCTAACGCTACTTGTCTGCACAGTAGACATGTACGAGCAAGCTCAGCCAGTACGTTACCCTATCTCGGGGGCCGGAATCAGCCAAACCAGTGGGTCATTGTCCCAAACTTCCCCTCGTGGTCAACAAGGACCCCGCAAAGACAACAAGCCTTGCAAGAACAAGACAGAGTCCTCATCAAGTCCGTACGAAGAAGCCGAGGCTGTGTACCATACTATAAATGATCAGGACCAACTCTACGGCAGTTTAAATGCTGCCCTAAGACACACTCCTGACCTCTGACCTCCACCGTTGACGTTTTTGGTGGACATCGACAACTGTTCTTGGTAAAGACGCTTCGGTTTATTTGTTTATATTGTTTGTTGTCCTCTGGTTATCTTACTGAATGTAACACGTTTCGTTTTTTTGTTATTTATGTAGTGGGCCCCCTTGGAAATCAACTTCAAATAAGTTGAATGGGCTGTCTTAAGATGAATAAAGAAAAAAAATAAAGTATGATGTCGAGATGGAGGGGAAGACGAGGAGATGAATTATCATGGTTGGCACGAAAGATCATGATAATGCCGCAGCAAAATTGCTGTGCATTGAAACCAAGAAAGAATATGCGGAAGGGAAAGAGTTTTGAGGCTTTGCATCATTACGCACTGAGTTAGGTGAGTATCATAACCTGACAACCAAACAAAATGAAGCAGCTCAACTTATCGGGAATGCCAGACTTTGGCATCCTTGCCCAGCAGCAAGTTGTGTCGCCAGCTGCAAACCCATTAGTACACAGTGCAATGGTAAGGGCGAAACAAGACAGGCCGGCAGAGTGGCTGACATCCCAGCCAGAACAAAACAGAAAAAAAAAGTTGTGCTCCATAGCCAGGAAAGGGAAAAAATAACTAAAAAGCAGTGGGGCACGAAAGAAGAACAACTTAAAAGGCTATTTGAAGCTGAAGAACCGAGAACGAAGGAGAAGAAGAGAAAAAAGAGACGAGTCACTTAAGAGAAAGCAGGGAATTTAAAGAAAACTTGCTTTTGTGGAAGCCTTTCGAGAGAGTCGGCTTGTAGTATATCCTAACAAAGTGAAAACGATCTTAGGCAAGGGCATTAATTATCAGTTATCCATGTGGGTAGAATTAGCTCAGTAAGGGACAAATGAAATACTCAGAATATCTGAAAAACAGGAACAAGCTTAAACTAGATGCCAAGAAAGCTGAAATTAGGAAACTGATCCGACATGAACTAGAAGACCATTTACCACTGTTAGCTCACAGAAGCGGAATTCCCATCCAGACTAAGACTGAGAAGAGGATAACAACTTACCTTTATCGGCACAAGTAAGGCGTTGTAATGTTCCTAGTGGCCGTGATGAATTATACTGGGAAGAGGAAGATGACTTACCTTTGACTATTGTGTTGGACTGGTATGAGTCAGACATTTCGGACTTAGCTGACCCTGATTATTGCAAGTGGTCTGCATCTCTTACAGCTTAAACATTCTTCTACAACTTATATGTACCTGTATAGTAGAATATCGTAAAATTCATAACTTAAGATAACTGTTGTGCTGGTTAAAGTTGAGGTTTTTTTACTACTATTCTGATGCCAGCCTCCCTTTCCAATGTAAATGCATTATATGCCAATGGCTGGAATGTTTTTTTAGTATTGCGGCAGTATGTCAAGTGGGTGGGGGGCATCATATGAATTATGAATATGTAACCTTAATGATCAAGAAGGTTGTGAAATACATACTTAATTATGTATGCTTTACTTTTTAAACTTAGGGAAATGCCAAGAAGAAATCCATTTCTTTATGACTCTCCACACTGCAAGCCTAAAACAATTCCAATACCTTATCATGTTTGTTAAGTTGTTCCCCATACGATGCCCCACGCGGGGCTATTTGGGGGTTACCACAATGTAGATGTAGATGTTTCCCGGGACGCGACTTTTAACGCCGCCTTTTTGATTTCGGTCTGGCTTGCGGGACAGCATAGCTCTACGGATCCTGACCTCTCAATATACGATCGCGAAATAACATTCTAGCCAATAGGAGCTGCCCAACATGAGAGTTGCTCTACATCACTGGGGCCGACAATGGCCCAATCGGAGCATTCTCTTCCATACCAATAACGCTCCCCCTCCAGCCAAAAGAACAGGAAGCTATCCCTTCGCCCGTTTTGAGGATAATAACGGCGACCCTATGGCGACTAATGCTGTACAGGAGGAATCCAAAACCAAGTACTCATCTTGGGAAGGATCTTGGCCTTTTGGCTACACAAAAAGATGGATGGTCATCGCACACATCATCTTGTAATGGCCTGCTGGTATGCTAGGCCAGACCAAGATCTATTTTGTGGAGACCAACCAGCCTAGCAGTCGGGCAATAGTTGAGGCTCTTTTCAATATGAGAACCCGTGTTCCTCTCGTTCCTGTAGAAGATGACCGTGACCGTATCTGCATCCTATCTACCGCTTACAATTACTCTTGGCCGAGTTTATGTTTCTGCAGTACTCAGAGATTACTGAATTTTGACTAAATATTCTTACCTATCCGCATCATGTACGTACTCATGCGTCCTTGCATCCATACCCGTCATACATTACAGATTGTAAGTCCAGTCAAGGACTTTTGTGGGTCAACGGAAGGTACCCCAAAGGCTTTACTTAGACAACAGATATAGATGTAATAAAGAATCATGAGACGAAATTTGCCTGGCCGTACCTTTCTTTAATATGTATATGTATATCTGTTGGTTATATAATGCGTTAAAAATTATTTCATTGGAATCTGATATTACATGTCTCTTTAAAAGTATTATGTACATGAATATGATATTGTCCTTCTTGACCTACAATTACTACAAATATTTTATCGTTGGCCATCAAATGCTAGCAGGTTAGTTGCCAGTTTTTTTTTTTTAAATCACTTAGATCCACTAACAAGAAACATGATATATACCAACAAAATTATGCAGTCAATGATAACTGTGATCCTTCAAATCTTGACAAGTTCATGTCTTCGTTACTTTTATTTTATAAATTGCACCAAAAGAAAATAACAATCGGGTCTACATCCGCTCATAGATGGCCCGGATACTTCTACTCCAGTACTCGGGGTACAGACGGGGAACCAAGGGGAAGAACATAGGGGTTATGCAGGAAGAGACGGAAATGCTGCTGCCAATGCTGGACGCAGAGGGCCAATAGGATCTAAAATGGGTTCTCTCCCGCCTGCTTGAGGAAAGCGGCAACCGCCCGGCAAAAATAGCGTACAGCGACTTCTTTACTGAGCTCGCCAGGAATACACCAGTGTGTAGTATGGTAAAGATTGCAGGGGACATTGATGCCGTCAAAGTTGCCAAGAAAGTGGCAAAGGGGGAGTTTATGACAGGTACGGAAAGTTATGGTAAGTATTTACTTGCAAAAGAAGACACCTGTTCTGTGCACCTTTGTCTTCAGAATTCACAAGGAATGTTATATTACTAGTTAATAAAATGTTTTTACTCTTATCTTGAACTAACTCCCTGCTGCTACCCGACCCGTCTCAACTTTTTATTCCACTCTCTGCGTAAGCAATGTGGCCTTCCCTGCTATACTATTGACAAAGGGCACGGTGCCGTGAAGGGCTGGGATGGTTGCAGAAATGTGTCCTACAGACACCCTTCTTTATAAACACAAGGTCTTTCACAGTATTATACAAGCACGGGATATGCTATTGTTTGGAGGTTATGACGAACTGCGAGTCCACATATCACCTCATCCAAATCATCCGTACACGTTCTGAGATAGCTCCATGGGTTATTGTGTAGGATAATGCATGCATGCTTCACAGATATGTCATGAACAGAGAGCCTCACTGTTTCCGTAACAATTTAAGAGGCACATTGAGTATACTATTGGTAGTATAGTATGTGATAGTAGAATGACATTTCTTGACATGGAATCTCTCAAATCACAAGTGATCAATAGTTCATTAATTTGTTCAAAACACGTCGATAGTAACCGACATAGACACGTGCAGAGATAGCGACGAATCGCACGACCTCGTGTTTTAAGCAACTAGACGAAAATACTCCCATGTCCCAACGGAGGACCTTGTCACAGAATACGTGTGCTTTGTTCGCCTGCCCTATCATACAATGTAATGTCTCAGTCTGGCATCCTGGTCTGAAAAGTGTACTGGGCCAGAGGATCATATAGAAAATACCCGTCCATATCATTAGTTTAAAAAAAAACAAACTAACTTTACCGGGTACTCTAAAGCGTGGAACACCCTCCGCCTGTCCTCCTTCTACGCACGTCAATCCATCTGATTCTGAAATTGGTCAGTCATCTGAACATCAATCAAATATAAATATGGGATATTAATATATTTAATATCCAAAAAATAACAATTAATATTATTGGATACATAATTACTCTTGACCTTTCTGATGACTCAGCAATTCGGGCCCACGTCAGAGGTTTTTATTCTTGGGCAAATTCACTCCTTCGACGGTTCCTTTACTGCTCAGTGGCAGTAAAAAGTGAATTGTTCTCAGCGTATTGCTCCCCTATGTACTGTGCTCAAATCTTGAGTAACTACAACATGAGTGCTATCTCCAAACTGCGAGTGGCGTACCACAGCGCATCTAAACTGCTCTTTTTGGTCGGCAGGCATACAAGCAGAAGTTGCTTGTTAACAATCGGACAGACATTTTGACGCAAGGCCCCGCAAGGTCACCCATGCATTTGCTATACATTTGGTGTCCTCTGACAATGACATAATCCGATTGCTTGTCCACTCGGACGGCTTTCGCCATAGCAACTTCTGGCGAAATTATGTAAATAATAGTTAACTCGTTGTAAGTGTAGTTTTTTTAATCTCTGTACTGTGTCTGCTTTTATGGGCCATGGGCCTGATTCAAACAAATAAATAAATAAACCAATTTGGACATTACACGTGCTGTTGAGATTAGAGGGGCTGGCAATATTATTACGTAGAAAACGCTATAAACGCCCTTTACCAGATGTTCTTCACGAGCTGCAGAATTCAATTGCTGAACAAGGGCGGTCAAAAAGGAAAAAAAAATCATTCGTCAAGCAAGCAAGGAATCAGCCTTAGCAGGCAAGTTTGAAGAACAACGGGGATTTAGTGACAAGTGACATATGGGATTAAAGAGTCACTCAATGCTCGAATATTTCGGCGACTGGCAGAAGAGTTTGAAAGCAAAGCGGAGGCAGAACAGCGATCAAAACAAAGGAATGAAAAAGAACCTAGTGGTGTGATGAAAGCACAAAAAATAGCCTGGGAAATTTTGATGCCTTTGCTGACTTTGAAACGGAAGGCATAATATAGCAAGTCATGGGATAGTTTGGAACGGCTATGACCGAGACATTGTTATAACTAAAGCTAAGCTCAACAGATTAGAGTAAACCATAGGGACAATAAATATTCCGAGTGAAATTGGACGCCTTCAACCAAAATTACCTCAGATTGTAGATATTTCACTGCTGACGAGTGGAAGAATTGGACTCTGTACTATAGTATGTGTTGTTTGCAAGACATGTTGCCACAAGAGCATTACCAATGGTGGGAAATATTTGTCTTAACCTGTCAGCGTTTGTGCAAACCCGCGGTTAGTCGCGCCGACATAGACTGGGTAGATTCATTCGTGATGTTTGGGTAAAAGGGGGAAGGTTGTTTGGCGAATTGTCCATAACACCCAATATGTACCTACATTGATATTTAAAAGACTATCCTTGATTATGGTCCTATACATGGTTTTTGGCTGTTCAGTTTTGAGAGATGCAATGGCCTGTTGGGTTTAGGGACCAAAAACGATACGGAAGTTGAACTCCAAATGATGTGGAAATACCTAAACAGCGATTTTGCACGCGATGTTCCTCTACCTACCTACCTACCTAAGTCACATCTTTGGTCCCATTTTTGAAAAAAATATGCAGTCCAGAAGACGAGATAACTTATGTGCCAAGTAAAAAAGGAATTTTTAAAGGGATCCCTTGTCATGGTATTTGAGGTGCTTGCACCATGAACGAAGATGGTTTCCCTTGACAAGGGACAATACCGTTACTCTCGCAGACTGTGATGCGGAGACCAACTTACGCGATACTTCCAGCTGGTTCAGTTGAGAGTATTTGAATCAGGTTTAGGGGAGTGTCACGTGCTGTAATTGTGTTCGTGCGACAACGCACGGGAACGGAAAGACCAATCTAGTGGAAAGTATTACTTGTTGAATGTTAAGGCCTGTAGTTGCCTGCAGTACCAACTGTTAGATGTGCTATACAACTCTGATACCTTACAGACGGGTGTAAGATCTGCGAGATTTTGCCGTACGGCAGGAAGGTCTGTACTGTATTCACGCCCGGGCAGCAGAACGCATGGTCAGTCCGCCACTCATGGCTGCAGATATGGAGGAAGAGGAACGAAGAGGTGTAGCTGCAGATGTGGAGGAAGAGGCTGTTGAACAGCTTCAAACAGACCCATTCCTGGCAGCCGTTCACGACGGGAAAGCGTATGGAAATAATTACCCAGAACAATATCTACTGTCAAAATTTGCTTTATCTCTTTACATTACTCGTAATTACTTTACTAATATTACACCATTCATCATTTTGTTTTGTTCTATTTTCAGGGATTCTGAAGCGTCGGGACGGCGATAGGCTTTTCTGTTTAATGTGTAGCAGCCGCCGGAATAGTTGTTCTCATGTTGCCAGCTACAAGAAATTCATTCATTCATTCATAGAATATTGCATATAAATGTACTACAGGAAGATGATATACTACGGGCTGCTGGTGGACCATCTACACTCCATGGAGGAAGGTCGCCAGTCCCTGAGAACCACTCAAAGGGTCTGCAACCGGACAAGGTCAACATGTGGATCTACCGAGTTCGAGGAGGTTCACTAGGAGACGCTAAGAAAAGGGATGGAACACGTGAGCCCGGCGGCTTGACATTGACTGGAAGAAGGTGAGAATCAAAACGTGCTTTTGTTTATTATTGGTAGAGACTGATGCTCTGAAAACTACATACTCTTTTCGTCTTCAGTTTTCGTCACGAACAAACTTCATGTATGTATTAATATGTATTTTCAATCTTTACAGGTGTTCACTTGCGGTGATCTTAATCAGCATTAGAAAATACAGTCCTAGAACAGCCTAGGCCTCATTTTAATGCACCCACCTCGCCTGGCATTACATTAATGCTACTCAGCTGTTCAATTCCAGGCTGCGGGTTGCTCTAGAAGTCCTGAACAGTAGGAGTACAAGTCAACCAGGAGTATAAGTTGCTAGGGAATCAATTCAATTTAGATATCACTGAACTAGATTTTAGAGTATATCGTAATTCCAAGCCATTCATTGTAAAGTCAGTAATGCTACGTTTGAAAATTGATTAACGGATTACTGGTATTATGCTAGCTTCATTCGTCTTTTCTAGACGCTGCAATGAGGTATTTTCGTAGGCATGTCACACTAAAATTTTGGTTAAGGTTAAAGTTGCTGAAACTGCTTTCAAATTACAGATCAGATTCTTCTGATTACAATGCTTTTTATTGTGTTGAAATCCGACAATGTTGAAATTTTCTAGAATTTTTCAAAGTTGAAAAGTTGGACGTTTTCATTAGAAGAGGCTTATCTATTAGCCCTATGGGAACAGTTGACCTCGACATGGCACCGAAAATGACCACAAGCACACAGTTATTTACACACTTTTTAATGTATCTTCCAAACGCTTTAACAAATGTTCTTCAAATTTTCAGCACATGAAGATAATATTACTGGACAGACTATAATATTGTTTTCTCGACATATCATCATTACTTTGTATTAATTAATCCTAATTAACCCTAATTAATCTACTCATCCACAATAGTACCATTCAATTAATCTGCATTTCTTAAACATGCTACAAGCTTAAGAAAGAACTTCACGTTTCTAATTCAAAGTAAGACTAATCATTAAAAAACGAAGTATTTTTGTAGTTTTTATTGATTACAAAATATGCAAATGAGGGTTATTACCCTGGTCGGAATAGGTTTAGTGCAAAACGTGGTCCTTCTAAACTTTTGCATAAATTATGATAATGAGTTGGAATTAGCAACACCTTAACATCTCAAAATCTCCCTCTTACATTGACGAAGCAATGTATATACAATAATCGCCGATAAGAAATGGTATTGAGATTTTATGAATAAAACATTTTGGGGTCCGTTTGGACCCCACTCGGTCATTTTAGTCGCAAAAAAAGGTCGGGTGCTTGAAGGTTAAATTGGTTGTACAGATGTAAATTGCATGTTACTTTAAAGAACTTTTAACAATCAAATGCTTAATTAGCAGTTGTCCTAATTAACATCGTAATTAATGACATTAGTAATAGTAATGATGATGAATAGTAAGTGCTAATTAGTATGCATACATGTTTTACCCATTCTAAAAATAACTGTTTAGTTCAAGTAACTTTCTGATTATTATTAGTAGGTTGCTTTTCTATTCAGTTTCTCTTAACTTAGCTTTTCTTCTTTAAAAATCAAAACAATAAGATCAAATAACTTTCAATGTTCGTCACCAATTATTGCAACTCCAAACATGTCGTGTCTAAACTTGATCTGTTGTCTCGGTGTCTGCAGCCTTGTCTCTGGTGAGCAGTTTTGACAAGTCTCTATTTTGCTGTTTCCGCTGATCTGCCCAGGATATGTCCCTTTTGTGTCAACTAGAAAATTAAAAATGATCTCGAAATTAATACCATGCAACTGACAAATTCCGATTGAGCATGGCGATAACGTGTATGCACGCAACATATTATTTACGATAGTGAAACGTTTTTTTGTTACAAAATATGCCACATCATCGGTTATGAAAGGTATTCTACACAATACATAAAATAAACTGCCATTCTGCGGTCAAATAGCGCAGAATTTATGATAATATGTTGAATTTATAGCGCAGACAATGTCCGCGGACGTCCGTGATGTCACGCCCCCCTCCCCCTCCACGGCCGTGCGCGGGCTGCCTAAAAAAACTCTCAAATCGCATCGCTAAAGCCACAAGCCAAACTCGCGTAAATAGAAACAGAAACTACACCATGATGATCACAATATATCTATATTTGTCACTGTGTATGAACAAAATTGCTAAATTCAAGAAAAATGGCAAAAATATCCACTTACTTTCGGAGGTTTCCCTACTCTGGCCCATAACTTCCGCCAGGAATGACGTAGCAAAATTGTGCAACCACTGGAGTGAACCTTGATCTCTGCCCTTTCACCTGGAATCATTCCCAGAGTTCTCCGATGCACGGCGGCTTGTGGCTTTTGAGTTGAAAATTGCATCTCCGCCGGGCGGCCTTCGAAATAGCGTGCCGCGCGCGCGGCGTCAAAACGGGGCATTTTTCCGGCTGTATCTCCAACTTTTATGATTTTTAGCTCCTTATTATATGGATATTGTCAACTAAAAATCAGATAGTATCGTAGTCAAAATTCCATACATTATAGACAACGATTTTAATTGGCATTATTCAAGCGGTTGATTTTTAAGATTTTCTTAAAAACATTTACGGCCCCGCGGGCCGCTTAGTTCTAATGCGGGAAGGGGGTAGGTTTGACATGCTTCGGTCCAAGCGGGACTACATGGTGCGGAGAGGGAATGGCAAAATGGCATCTTCCGTCTTCGACACCTGGGATATTCACCTTGTTCTGCCCAAACGGAGTCTGTTACGGATTCGAGGCTATGCACAGCTGTGAGTCCGTGCATCATCCATTCGAGATCTTCCGGACGCGTCTCACAACTGCCCCAAGAATAGTGGTGTACGACAACAGCTGCCAACTACACAGGTATGCCATGATCAGGGATCCGTACTTTTTCAGGAATAATGTTTTCTTTGTAAATAGGGTCCACTCCCTGGACATGTTGGGTGCTTCACTTGGATACTGTATAGACAGCTTGAGTGTTGCGCTGGACGTAGGGTCCATCTCTAATTATCATAATTTCAATTCACAGGTAAACGAACAAGCAAACTACGACCTCATAATGATACAGTCGCAGCTGGCGTACATGTCTCTGCTCAACATCATGTTTCACGCATATTTGTTCCTGAAGATAAAGAATTTGGATATGCATGGGGGCTGGATCAAGGAGGGGGAGTCTGAAGATCAGGATTCGTGAAGTGTTTAACACCCAAGGGGACAACTTGCCAAACACCCCCTGCAACAAGTCAGATAGGGCACACTAAGAGGACTTAAAGACGATGCGACAGGCATGGAGCAATGTGTCCATATTAACGGTAAAAACTCTTCTTTCACGGAATTACCTTGCGGTGTTCCCCAGGGCAGCTGTTTAGAGCCTCTCCTGTTTACGATCGACACGATCGATTTGTCGCTTGCTGTAAGTCAGGCCACAGCAGATATGCATACTGACGACTCCACAGCCAACATCTGTGACTCTGCAATTGAGATAAGTATTCTACAAACAGTATACAACATATGTAACTGGGTAAGAATAAACCAGCTTTTCCTGAAGGCATCAAAGACAAAATGCAGTCTCGGAAGTAAACCTAAAATGTTAAAAATGCTCAGACTTTCCTTGACTGAACGGCAAGAGCATAGAACAAGTTACAGAAGTAAAACTGCTTGGTACAACCATTGATGAATGTTTTACTTTGAATTCTTAAACAAAATCAACCTCGAATAAAATGACCAAGACTCTCGGGATGGTTAAAATATGTGCAAAATTAATGTGCAAACTGCAGGAGACGGTTTCCCGCAGTGGCGGGTCGGGAAGCAACCGCAAAAGTCCCAAGATCCGGACTTTGGGCAAGCCTTTTTCAGCAGCCGCGTCCCTAGCCACTCACAAGAGCTGGCACGCAGGAGAAAATTTACATTAGTGCACGGAGTGTTCCCAGACACGCGGACTTTCGCATGAAGATACTATGCCAATGTGAGTACTGCAAGAGACACTTTGCCAGGCTGTGGACACTGACGACGCACATTAGGTCTCATCATTGAAGAAGCCTTTCTCCAAAAAGAACAGCCTGAATCTACACACGAGGACTTTAACAGGGGGGGATTCGAAGTCTTACGGGTGCGGAAAAGCGTTTACACAGCTGGGTGTCTTAAGAGATAACATTAGATCTCACACAGGAACCTGCGCATCTCTGTTTGTACATAGGCGTGCGGCATGCGGTTTGTCACCAAACTGAAACTCCTAAAGCACCCGGGACACACATCTAGGGGTTTGAGTTGTTTTAATCTTTTAGCTTAGTTCATGTTCATCTTAGTTCAGTTTAGATCAGTTCTTGTTCAGTTGTACTGTTTCCATTGTACATTGGCGTCGTTAATGTTCCGTACTATAGCTGTCGTTCAAAGACCGCCGTATTGTTGTTAAATTCCATTGTACACTTTTTGAAACTTGAAGACGAGAGATGAACTGCAAAGTTTTGTAACTAATAATGTTTAGCCGTATAGAAGAGAAATATCGAGGAAATATCTTAACTAAAGTACATTCTGTTCTTTACAAACTTCTATTTTTCATGGTGTTCTTGGACCTATCATTATCATTTAGTCTATGTAAGATAAAGTCAGAGTAAGAAAAAGACTTTCACAAGGAAAGCGTTTCTAAAAATAAGATACACAGCTCATGCAACAGCAAGAAACCCAAATGCTAAACTGAAGATTTGTTTGAATCATATGTAAACTGCATACTCCAACATTACTCTTGTTAAGCCCCCAAAGTTACATACTACGCTTCACTCTATGTATTACATGTGTGCAACCTTCAGGAGAAAGAGGGCTGCATTTCTCACACCCGATGTGACAAAGTTTGACTGCTCACAAAGGATGTCATCCATCTTATCAAATCAACATGGCCTAACTACTTGAAGCATGCAGCGTGTTGCCATCAATAGAACATGTTCCAATAGGGTACAAATAACAAAGTCTCAATCTTTTACCTTGTGTCTTTATTTTTCTAACTTTAAACATTTTGATCTGGAGGTTAAAAGCAAATTTAGGACAAATTCTGTTATCTCGGTGGCACATAACATCTACGCACTTACGAACAAGTCAGGAGTTACATTCTATGATTCTCCAGAATGGCACGCTACACCAAAGCAACGCATCGTTATTTCGAACGTCTCACTATTAAGGAGACGAGCATCAGGATTAGGAGGGAGGTTAACCTTCCAAAAAGTGAATCTGAATACTAGTTCGGTATCTTCGGATTTTCACGAGCTGACAACCAGAACCTAGCGGGAACAGAAGGAGATTAAAGACTGACGGCTAAAACCCACAAATGGTGGATAGCAGCAGAACAAGACACCGATGCTCAACCGAAATTACAACTCAAATACAAAATGTAGGAGAATAAACACAGTATTAAGCAGCAAAAGAAGTTCCGAAAGAAAGAAAAAAAAGTAGACTAACCAAATGAAGTAAACATCTGTTGTGACTGCGGAAAAATAGTCAAGGATACACATAAAGCAGTTGAATGAGAATTTTGTGTTATCTGGTTTCACGCGAGACGTGCCGAAGTATTGGACAGTTAGAACTATGTAAAAATAGGGGAGCCGGATAATTTCCACTGGTTCTGCCAAAACTGCAAAAGAGGAGCGAAGAAATTTTATCGAAGTGTAGTAGCACAAATACAGAAGATACATGAAAAGCTAGATCAAGTCACATATGAGTTATCAGGTTAAATCAGGAACAGAAAATCAAGCAGAACAGCTAAGGAACAATGACAATCTATTGGAGGTTTGAATGTAGAATCTAGATAAAAATTAAGCCAAAACTTATTTACATGTAACAGATTCAGATCAGCAACTTCACAGAAAAGCAATTGATTGAGAGGGCTCGGAGGTAGGCATAAATTAGATGAAGCAAAATTAGACCTAAAAATAAGCAATATTAGTTTACCTGATAAATTACAACACAACAAGCGTATTTTAGGTTCACCACAGCTCTAATTTTAAGCAGCTAAGATAGCTGTGAATTACATAGAACAATGAAAGGATACGCTGGGAGGGTAAAATAATGGGAGGTGTTTTACAAGATCCAAAACAAACTTGTCTGCTCCGACATGCCACTGTCCACCAAGGATCACCTGAGACCAATCCGTACAGAGAACAGCACAGCCTTTCGAATCCCTCCATCTAGAACTGATTACCACCGATACTCTTTCTACATGAAAACAGCACGCGACTGGAATGCCCTTCTGGAACATATAGCGCAAGCCAAAAACTTGGAGGCATTTAAAAATGCCCTCCGCACCAGCAAACTCTACGGGTACTCGCCGCCACACAACAACACGGCGGTCAAGGACCGGCGCCCCCGCCCACTGAAGAGCCACAAGCCACCTGCATTTAGGAAAATGACACCTTCACCACAGTGCCAGAGACCTCAACGAAATGAGGTTGGCGCTTAAAAGGAAGAAGGAGAAGGTGGGCATGGCAAAATACGCTGAAGATCATCAAAACAAGTAAATAAGACCACAGGAAAGCAACATAAATTCAACAGACCAACTATGGAGTAACCTTTTACCTCAGCGCTAATTCTAAGCAGATAATAGGGTCCACAATCCAACCTCTAGCAACTCATAGCTGAACTAAGACAGCTCCATTGAGGGCATCCTTCTTATATCCGATTTCTAATTATATTCATCCGCGAGAGCAACTCGTCCGCTTCTAAAAATTAATTGAAACAAAAGACATTGTTTTAGCTTATCTGCCACATTGAATGTCACACTAATAGACCTAAAATTTTAAATTCAAAAAAAAGATAAGTGACAAGTTTGCCTTTTCCAATGGACATGTTTGCTACAAAGACATGTTTGCTACAAAGACAATGTACTACTTTCATCTGAAAATTTACATATACCACCGAAGAGAGTGAAGCAGCACCTAAGCATCACGTGGGATGGGCCATTCCAGGTGATATCTGGTGATTAGAAAATGTACGCCCCTGTGTTTTTTCATCAAATCAAATTAGTGAACATGAAAAACGCCTATCAGCTCTTCTAATTACCTCCTGAGTAAAAAGAATGTGTATAATTCTTTGGAAATTAGCTTATTGATACCGAATATAAAAAAATACCGGGATACGTTCTGACAGATTATCTCAATCTAACCTACTTAAATCATCCTGCAAAGAAAAGGAACAAAGACTTTACAAATGCAAAAATATTTCATGGTACTGCAGCCCCTTTCCTATTTGTGAAATCACTAATCATTATTTTCTCACTGGATGAACTGCTAATTGTGATTGACAGCTGGAATCGGTCGAGCAGACTCTCACAGGTGTTCGCACACCTGTTGGTGCCTTATCACTTCTCAGCTGAAGCTGCCAAGTCCTACTGCGACAGAGAAAAAGGACCACATCTTTAACAATTTCAAATCGTTGAAAGACAATGTCAAATTATTGGGACAACATCAATCATTTTGGTTTTCTTTGCTGGCATATTTTACTGTTAATAATTAAATTTTTAAATTTTTTTTTTCTTGTAATTTTTTGTCACGTGATAACAATGGCGGATTGATACAGTGAAGTCACCGACTTGTCGTAGTCTGGAGTTTACTGCCATTGTAGCAGTGATGTCTTGTTGTGACATGCCGCTGTGCTGGCTTTCCTTCGTGTTCGTATCTATATTTTGTTCCTGTGCTAACTCACAAAATGTTTGTGTCGATATGACGCTACTAAACGTTGGTGTTTGGTTGTTGTTTTTTTTTATGCAAAAATGATTTCTGACGGGCTTGCACTTGCTGAATTACGAAATGGACCCTGCTTCACCCTCACCCCAAAACCTATCTCGGCCGAAGAAGGCTATGGGCATTTCTTTATAAGAACGGTGGCTTCTATTTTCATTTTCCTGGGTGGACGTATTCTTCGTCCACTTCTTATTTTTCGGGACTTAGTGGATATGTTAGTGTGAATTAGACCCTGTCGCAGTAGGCTGGTAGAATGGGGGGTGGGTGGTCACACCTCTATTAGGTAGCAACTTTGTATTTCAATGTACAGGTCTAGGTTCCTACTGTAGGTACATATAGTTCTAGTCTATTGTCCACGACTTCAAAAGACATTTTACACTTCCTTATAAAATCTTTACCGGAAATTGCATCACTTAAATTTGTGCTTTAAGCTTTGTGTTTATTTCAAATCGTGAAGTGCTGTAAAATGCAGAAGTTTCCGTGGTGGTTTTCTGTGGCGAAAAGAGACTATAGTGAACTACCTGGCTTAACACTCTAGACCAAGTCTTGTACCATACCTCCTACACTGGGAGACTCCTGGAAACGACAACACATCCCCCTAGCAACTCTGCGCTGGACATTTTGTAAAACAGCGATGTCCTTTGTGGGGTGGGTGTACCACACTGTACTCACTTACTCTAGGGTTGGTCTAAGTCTAACCTGTGCCATGTAAGCTGTTTCCTTGATGGCTTAGCTGCTTATAGCGCAACAAAATCAGTCTGCCTCCACTACTACAGCGTGCAACTCGACATCGATCTTGACAATTATGGGGACCTGCAAATAAAGAGAAAAGACGTTAAATCTGTTACTACGACCGTAAATTTCATTATTGATATGCATGTACATCTGCACGGGATCTAGCAACATCGTAATTAAGTACATAAATTACCACTGGTACTTTTTATTTCCTTCATGCTCTGTACCAATACATGTACAGGGAGTACATTAGATTCAACCATCTTACTTGTACGTCACCTATGGCAGGGTGACTCCGTCCCTCTTCCGCGACGGAAGTCAATCGGACGGTCACTGTCTTTATACACGTGTTCCTTGCGATATCGGTACGGGACACTTCCGTCCCGGATGCCAAGACCCCCCCCGCCTATTTTTTCTAATGCAGACACGCCGTCCCGGCTTTTCTTCTTCCTGCTTTTCTTACTACGAAAACAATAACACGGTATATCACTGTGGGACCGTATGGTCTATCTACACGTATCACATGGTAAATCCTTTACTCGTTCGACATCCTCCGTCCCTTTATTAGTTCTTGTGGCGTGGTGTTACTTTGAGCCATGTTTGTCCAAAAGCGCGTGGCCACAGCGAAGCAAGGAGCGAAAGGTCAAAATCTCAATGATACATCAAGTATTTCTCAATAGAGATCCCAAACAAAGATCCCGATTCTTCATAATATTTCCGTTACTAGCACTTACATGTACAATCAGTAATATATACACAGGTTTAATAACAATGAATAACATGGAGCCACAGTTTGAACAGTAAAGCTTTTTTTATCTTCTGCACTTTGCACTTTCTATAACACAAAAATTCATACTCGTGTTGATTGATAACACTTGCCTGAAGTATGGTCTTCACGTGGTTCCCTACAAACTTAAGGTGACATAAGGCCATTACCTGTGGTACTAGTAGTAACATGTGGTACTGTTGTGAACGACAGTGTTTGTCGCTGTTGGGTCGGAGCCATTATCCACCCACCATCGGTTCCGTAGGTGGATGATGTACTGCCGATCTACGTCAGGAATGGTTGCCAGGCGATTTTGTTGTACCACATGTGCCTCTTCAAACACACAGCTAGATAGAGAAAAAATGTGAATTAGTTAACAACAGTAAAAACTTGACCTTTTCTGCAGTCCATTGAATTGATACTCTTATAAACACAATGGAGGATGTATTTATTACTACAAAGTTCAACCTGTGGAATGGTCCTATATGATGTTTTGAATAGCATCACAGTACGCAAATACGGTCTGTTGTTGCTCGTCTCCAAGACGCCCATTGATACAGTATTTAAATACTAGACTTCCTTCCTGTCCATGTGCAGGTTGTTAATACTTACGTGTATGAGCTGCTTTGACTTGAGGTTTGCATCTACATCCAAAAACATGCGCATTTCTGATTTCTGGGCAAAAATGATGACTTATTAATGTCTTTGATGCATGCCTTACGATCATCAGCCAGTCGGATTTGGTGTTATGGTATATTCCATGGGGCTGGTGGCAGTTTATCTCCTTCTGTGGTGGAGAGGATGTCAGGTGGGAATCTGTCGTTCAAACTGACAAATGCTCAATCTGTGCAGGGTACCAACAGTTGGTCTTGACGGTGAAAAATTGAATATTGTATAGCACAATAAGAGAACCAAGGCTAAATCAGGAATCATTGCCATTGTCGTTCCTCTCTTATAGTCAGTACAAAGAATTCAACCAAGAGTTCTACGTAGATACACAGGGAGGATGACGTGTCACATATGGTGTTTAGTAATTTTTTTTCGGCAAAGTCAGCAAGTACATGCGTAAAATCTATTGGTACTTGAGCCACAAAATCTGTGTATGGTACTCTGGCTATTTCGGACACCCGTCGAACGCCAGTTTGCTTTTTCACGCATTTTGACTCTCCTGAAAGTATTATGTAAATATGACATTTTACACAAATGCATCACTTACACATTGCAAGGCTACACATTGTACCATTTCCTTGTATCAATGAGAAATATAGTAGTGGACATTTTTTGTTTCAGACTATCAAGTAGGTAGGTAAAAAGCGTTTAACCATGTGGATAATGTTCATAAGACACATCAACACACCTATCTGTCCAGGACGAACACGTGTCATTGGCCTGACCTTAAACCTGTTCAAGATATAGGCCTCTGGATGTTTGGGAGACTTGATCAGCTGTTTCAACAGGTGCTGCCGTCTCTTCACTGGGAACATATAAAACGACTAGATAGTGTTAAACTTCCGAATGTCTTCCACTAAATAGATATGAAGGTGGAAATGCATTGTCTGTATAGGAATACTATTGCTGGCATGAGGATGCTGTTGCCCCTACTTGCTATATAGTCCTTCCTCCCACAGGTTACACAACAGTGTTGACTTGTTTGAATGATGAAACATGACACTGACTACAGTAACTATTATCTACAAGAATTGTGCACTTTTGCCCTAAAACAGTGAGTGTACATACAACAGGAGGGGATAGCATAAGTTATGCTTCTTCCTCCCTCTTGCAGGTGTGCCTTTATTGTTTATCATGACTTGCGCTTTCTTGTGGGACAAGTAAACAACAAAAGAGAAACCTGGCATCTCAAGCTGGTCTTGAGTCAAGCAGACCCTGTGCTACTGTTCCGTCCCTGGCACAGACAGTAGGCATAGCTACCGTCATTCGGGCACTCAGGTGAGCAGAACCAGTCCCCGAGTGGTGGGGCCTGGATGTCTGCACAAGTAAGGTGAAACCACCACGACTGGCAGAGAGCACTACAGCATTGAACCATAGTATATTCTTTGTCTGTTACAAAAGAAACAAAGAATAGAGCTATTATCATAGTTAAGGAGTCTTATTCATCTTTTGCAATGAAGGAACAAGCATAAAAAATTGTATGGAAACATGTGTATTTATCTATATGGAGGTCCAGCCTTCATGTAGAATTATTAGTCTTCTTACCAGAGTGTGCCATTCTACTCGGGTCGTCTCCTGTGTAATTTACAATCAAATTATGAAATTATAGCGTAAGGCATAAGGGCCCATACCTTCGAGACAACTGCAATTAGGGAAAATCTCCTCACTGTCGTCAATGTCAGGCTGCTTGGCTACCTGGCTGGCCAGCATGATATCCTCCGCATTTGTAGAAAGCTAGCAGAATGGGCAAGGTTGTTCACCCATGTTAGCTGTGCTGGTACGTTGTGTGGAAAGTTTTGCGGAACATCATCTACAACGTCCATGCTGCATATGTCTGTTGCCACGAGGCAGACACAAGTGTCAAACTGCAACTATTAAAATTGCATTGGGTCAGATTTGTTGTTCCAGAAAAAAGAGATACTAAAAGCCTAAAGTCAACCTTTGTTTATGCCTCATTTGTCAACTTTGTGATGCCATTAAAACATGGTCACAAAGTACCCAATACAAGGAAGGATAGTTATGTTCATAATAAAGTATAGTTTTGACATTGAAAGTCATTGCCTTTCATTAAAAAAAACATAAATAAAACATACATGGTATATGGCACTATATCATCACACTTCCAACTATTGAAATGAACGGGGGGAATACATCAATCATATCCCAGACATGCTGAACATTTTCTTGCACGTTGCGTTTCAATGACTTATGCCGGAGGTATGCATTTAGTTGGGAAAGACTGCCCCAGGTGGCTTCGCTTTTCTGACTAAAGAGCCACGTCCATTGTGTTGTGTAAATTTACAAAACATATTGCATTGACAATGTGCACCTTTACCTACTTAAAACCAAGTGTCCTTAGTGATACAGAACAGTACGAAATTAGACGTGACATGACATCACTCTTTTAGCAATTGGCTCAGTCATTACCAAAAATGTGGTCAACTTGGACAGACTTGTTTCATGGCTTATCATACTTGTAAGAAATGTTACAATAGTAAACATTTAAAGATGGAAATATTAAATTCTCTTTCATGTCTATCTCACAAGGCGCTCATGTATTTATCCCTTTCAAGATCGGGGGGGGGGGGGCTAAAAGTAACAATTTAACACATCCTTACTCTGAATATGTAAGTATTGTAGGACACTGCTATATATTCCGTTCAGTGTAGTTTCTAGTTGACAAATAAGTTTGCCTGTAATATAGATGCAAATTGTGTATGTCAGTTTCCTTTTTGGATCCAGTATTGTATCTACCTAGTTTAGTAGTAAGTTTTTTGTTCATACTGGACTTGTAAGGTTCATGACTCACCGACTATCTGAAGAGGATTTCGGCTGACTTTATGGATAAGATCCTACATCGTTACGATAATATTATAATATAATTGTACATCGTTTTGGTTCTCCTTCAGATGATGACGTTATTTCTTTGCAACTTAGTGTATGAGTCCTGTAACTACAGATACAACGTAAATTTCTTCGGACTGCAAATAAGTCAGCATGACACATTTCCAACATACGTGATGTTTATTGTAAAAATAAAGTACAATACATGACATGCAAATGATTATATTGATAACCGTAACATTACAATATGATAGGTAAAAATCAACATTAGGAAATACGTCATATGACAACAGAAATAAATTGTTACTAAAATCAAATTAAAAAAAACTACATTATGAGCATCTTCTTCGGTGTCTTATGTATAATAGATGGACGTGGAAACACGGGCGATGTATGTTCCGGCATCCGTCCTCCTCCGCCAACCCAAAAAAACCTAAGACAAGTACATTGCAGCTTCAGGACTGAAATGCGTACATCGTTTAGGTAAAATACTTTAAACAAAATGCTTTATACTTCCAAAAATTACAACGTACGGGCCACTCTTCCATTGGCACGGCGGCCTCGTCCCGCCGCTGCCTGGTCAGGGCCGCTCCCAGCACCACCTCGTCCGCCCGCCGCTGCCTGGCCAGGGCCGCTCCCAGCACCACCTCGTCCGCCCGCCGCTGCCTGGCCAGGGCCGCTCCGGCCAGCACAACCTCTTCCGCCCGCCGCTGCCTGGCCAGGGCCGCTCCGGCCAGCACAACCTCTTCCGCCCGCCGCTGCCTGGCCAGGGCCGATGCTTCCTCCAGGTCGTCCCGTCGCTGCCTGGCCAGGGCCGGTTACACCTCCAGTTCGTCCCTGACCCATCCATGGCCCCAAACGGAGCCACTTGGGGGCGAAGGTCAGCGACAGGGCGGGAGCGGGAGGAGGTACTTTCCTGAGACAAAGACGAAATGAATACGGGTTAGCGGTTTGTTGTAACGTTATACGAAGGTCAAACATAACATCATTGGTACATAAGATATTCACATGCATCCTTGGTTTTCGGAAAGTATTTCATCTTTTTGAATAGCTCATTCAAAATTGTACTGCGCGATAAATAACACCGTTATTAAGGAATATCACTATACGAACGCTTCTTTCATTCAATGTAACCAAATAATATGGGCTATTAGGAACCGCGAAAAATAACACATGCCTAAAGGGGAGGTTTGAAACCCTTATGTTAGTTCATGTTACATCATAGAATGTCGTCTATCCTAAAAGCGCTTTTAGGATAGAAGCGCTTTTAGGATAGACCGGCATCCAAAATGTGCTTCTATCCTAAAGCGCTTATGGGATATCCAGAACACGTCGCAAGCGAGGAGCGCATTCTGGATATCCTGAATGCGCTTCTGTCGGAGCGCATTCAGGATAAGCCAGCGTGTTACATCCTAGAATGTCGTTTATCCTAAAAGCGCTTTTAGGATAGAAGCGCTTTTAGGATAGACCGGCATCCAAAATGTGCTTCTATCCTAAAAGCGCTTATGGGATATCCAGAACACGTCGCAAGCGAGGAGCGCATTCTGGATATCCTGAATGCGCTTCTGTCGGAGCGCATTCAGGATAAGCCGACGTGTTTATTCAGAACGTGCACTTGTGGGAGAAGCTTAATATCTTAGGAGGCGGAGACTATCTTGTATGTGATTTTTCGTAGTCAACCTGAGGCCGCCATCTTTGTTCTCCCACGAGGTCACTTCCGGGTTTGATTGTGATAGAAGATCCCATATACATATACTTACACCAAATCAACGTAGTTTGCACAAACCAAATCATTTTTGGGGACTCTGTGGCACGATCTAACCCTCACATAATCACGTAAAATCTAGGTTCAGCGCTTGCTTTATAAACTGCGTATTTCCATCACGTTGATTACGGCAGGTGTCGCGAGGTCGAACTAAATATGGAAACTTTGGTGTAAACAATCGCCAGAAGTGACCGCTGCCATTTTCTCATGACGTGTTGACTGCATGGACCCAACACACCGAGATAGTATCCCTATCTCCGGTTTGATAGTTCGAAATAAAACCAGAAGCTGAAATTCAGCAAGCCATTAACAAAGTCTGCACAGGAGAAGACAGATGTCGGCCGCCTTCGACAGGAGCGCATTCAGGATATCCAGAATGCGCTTCTTCGCTTTCGACGTGTTCTGGATATCCTAGAAGCGCGTTTAGGATAGACGCAGATTTTGGATGCAGATCTATCCCAAATGTGCTTCTATCCCAAAAGCGCTTCTAGGATATCCAGAATGCGTTCCTTCGCTTGCGACGTATTCTGGATGTGCACCCCATACAAGTACCGTTTTCACTTACAAGAGGTTAACGGTGGTCACCGTGATGCAGTTAGAAGTGAGCTATGAGACGTCTCCTGTCTCCTGAGAGAGACCGGTAACCACTTACAAGTGGCTCAGAGAGACGAGTCTCCGTCTCCGTCCTGTACAATGATACCACGCACAGAACTCGCGAGACTTCGTTGACGGTACGAGATTTAGGGGCTCCGGGATGCGGAAATTTTCAGGTATCTGAACCCCGGATTGTTGCCTCGTTTGACGGCCAGCAGCTGATCAAGTCGACCGATTCCATGGCGAGGTAAGCACCTGTTATCCATTTACTGATCATTTTGAGGTTGATATTCACTGCAACCCTCACTCGTTTGCCTTGTGAGTTTTTTTGTGACAAAGTGTGCGCGCTTCGGCCAGGCGCGGGTGAAGGGGGAGGGGGGTGGTACACACCACCGCCAGTAGAAAACAACAACAACAAAACAATAATATTGTACATGTGATTGTGCTGATCGCAAGAATAGCCCACTGCTGTTGTTACTGGCCTGTTATAGCGGTCATTAAGCCCATGCATTTACAGCATTCAAATCAATTCACCCCAAACATGTAGTAAGACCATGAGTCGGATATACGATCGTTTCGATTCAAATTATTATCTCGATTTTGAGCTGTTCACTTTCAGATTCAGAAATCAACCTGAATATACCAGAGAAATTGACACTCGTGTAGCATGTGGCAAGATGCAGAAAGCACTATAGTATAGAGAACAAATGTATGTGGCATGACCATGAGAACATTTCCAAATCATAATGTTTGTCTCCTTGTGTATCAATTGAATGAATGGTCACAGATACAACCTTTGTCATTTTATTATAATCCACATATAGCTGAATTGTCTCCAAAGTTTATTGTCTCTCTCAAGTGTCATTGCATTTTCCCAAGGGTAGTCAGCTGTTTTGGAAATGTAAGGAATCTCTTTGTACAAACTATAATTCTTTTTATGAATAATGCCTCAACATCTATGATATCCTCTGACAGACATGAGTGAAAAACAAATGAAATTGTTTTCCAGGTTGGAATCCACCCTGAAGCCTATTGAAGACATACACGAGATCACAAGATGGCGGCAGAGTGACCTAGAATGGACCAATCCTGAAGCCCCGTCCCCTGTTCGATCATGTTCTATTTTGAACACCTCCGTCAAAAACAGCGCTTGTCGGACAGAACTGTTCGCTTCCACTATTTAGCTGATAATAACGACTGACTTCAGTTTAGCTTTTTTTCACCCTGACCTCCTCTCAGACCGGGTTGAAAAAAAATGCGCTGACTTCTTTGTTGAAGGTTACATCCACTGAGTACAGTCATCTGAGGAGGGGGCTGATAAAGTTGTGGTAAGGGCTTTAATTTCAATCAAAGTGGAAGCGGGAGGCCATGCATATCATAACCTTGTTCGTGGGCAGAAGTGTCCGGTTTCTGACATACGGTCAATGCACATGAAAACCAGGGTACACCTGTATTTGTTACTGGGTTTCTACTGCATTTGCTGCATGCATAACAGCGGCATGCTCATGATAAAAGCGAAATCAAGAAGAAAGCAGCTCGGGCACTCGTGGAGAGGGAGCTTGTACTATGCACCAACTAATGCGACACTTCTACAAAGTCTGCCAGTGCAGAGTCCCGTGTCTTATACATACCCTGCTCTACACGTTCATCCTGCCCACCAACAATGTAAAGCTAATTGCAGTGGCACTCCCTCCCACAGTACTAGTACCTATACACGGTGGGTTTAGTCTTCAACAAAGAATAGCATAGCATTTTTCTTTGGCCATTTCTGTTATGATGATGATTTCTGTTCAACTGGGTATTCGAATTAGAATAGTGGTTGCATCTTGTTCTATTTGTTCAATATAACGTTCGATCGGGATTGGTCCATCCCTTGCGAAACTGAATGACCTCGACGTTGAGGAAAGAAAGCAATACCTTTCAATAATACAACGTGTGTCATGCCAAAGGTCATTTTGTATCTAACTAAAGTAAAGGGACGTTATTACATTTATTGGTGTCAATAATCCTACATGTTCTGGAAATGTTTTGTAACATCTAGTACTTTGGAAAGGTTTTAGTAGCTTACTAATAGGAATGTTTTGTTTATGAAGACAGATGCCATTTTGATATTAGTGTTGTTGAGATCTTTTAAAGCATTTATATGTCATATATACATCCTTTGATTCCTGTGTTTGTAGATATTTCCAAAGCATAGTAAGCATGCCTGTATATTATAGTCTTACTGTATTTATAACTTCCAGTTCATACCGTATACGCTTGGTAGTGTTGCTTGTGTATTCAGCTGAGCTTTTAGAATACAGACATGAATGAACTGATGCATATGACTTTGGACAGGTGTTTGAGTAAGTGTACATGTAAATTTTCTCCTGGTAGGAAGCAGGAGATGGCGCTGTTTATGCAAGTCACACCTGTCTAGAATGATCAGAACACTGGCTTTAGTTGTTCACACTGAAGAACCACATGCTTGTAGAAAAAGATGAAATTGTTAGAAATCTTTGGGCAAAATGGGTTCGGATACAGTCAAATCCGGGCCCATATTTTGCCTTATCCTTAAGGGATGCGATCAGATAAGGGCAGATGCGATTGGTTATGGATCTAAAATCTGACATTCGCCGGTTTCCGTACTTGTTTGGATATGGAAAAAATACAAAATACGTATCTTTTGCAGCTGCGATAGAGGTTTTATATCCTTGCTGTGAAATACACTTAAATGTCTGTAATTTTCCGTATCCTAACCAACACGCAAATCCCCACATTTGCCTGCGAATGCGCAGATACGAAAGGATTTTCCACCTTCTTAACCGAATCAGAAATCTGTATCACCCTGTATTTGCAATGTATACGCAGATACGAAATTCAGAATTTTTGGATCCTATTCAAAAGCGGTATCCCCCCACATTTGCAACGTGTATACAGATAATGGGGATTTTCCTGGATCTGAACCAATGTTAACTGTGATTTGAATGCTGTCAGTGTAGAAACATGTATATGATACAATGTACCTAAGTGTGTTCATATATAGGATTACATCAGACATGACTTCTTTCCTTGTTGACTATGATTTTAATGCTGGCAGTGTTATACTAGATAATCATTTGTACTTAAGTACAATGTACATGATATTGTTAAAACACAACCTGTACATATTGACTGTGGCTAGGTTAAAAATGATATGCTGTCCCAAATGCATTTTATTACTAGTACTTGTAAGAGCTGTGTGCAAAGTGCTTGTATTGAGCCCTATTGTTAACAGCTGTTGACAATTCAATAAATAAAATTTCCTGTTATCCAGTCACTGGCCTCAGAACTGCCTGTATTCGGTAGCAAAAAATTAACAATATTTTGATACCCCAACATACATACATACATACATAATCATACTCTATCGAGTTGTATCATTAACAAAGTTCCATTTCCAGCATGATCTATTATTCGTCAGGTCAGGTCCCTATCACTCCAGTCTCTGATTCAATGAAGTTCTTTAGTGAAAGGACGGCCTCTTCTCATGTTTGCTTCTGCAGGGACCAAAGTAGCAGTTTACCGGCTGGTTTGCAATGTCGAGTAACATGGCCAGCAAGGCTTTACCAACGTCACAACAGATCTTTGTTTCCTGTGTGTTCCTGCCAATGTTTGTTGTATTCTCCAAGCAGAGGTTGAGTCTGGGATTCTAGTACTGTAAATGCAGGTGGTTTAATGGTTTTTCGGGGTGGCCACTTCCACACCACGACCATTTTTCCATGGAAGTAAGAGACTATGGTGCGTGGTACAGCGAACTTAAAACCACCGCAAAAAGTCCTTTTTCCCGCTACCGCGAAATTAAATCCCCGAACTTAAATACATTTACAGTAGTGGCTAAATTTGGTCCTCTGGGTCAAAATTAGATATTGAAAACAATGTCCAATTTTCTTCAACATTATTGGGTGCGGAATGGTTCCCCGACATTATGTATACAACTTATTTGTCGAAAAAGCTAAATTTGGTCTTCTGGGGCAAAATCTGCATTTTTCGCAAAAAAATATATCGCAAAACAATGTCCAATCTTATTCAAACCAACATTATTGGGTGCAGAATGGTACCCTGACATCATATATACAACTTATTTGTCGAAAAAGCTAAATTTGGTCTTCTCAGCCAAAATAAGCATTTTTCGCAAAAAAAATTCATATCGCGAAACGATGTTCGATTTTATTCAAACCAACATTGTTGGGTGCGGAATGGATCCCAGACATAATGTATACAACTTATATGTCGAAAAAGCTAAATTTGGTCTTCTCAGCCAAAATAAGCATTTTTCGCAAAAAAAAATTAATATCGAAAAACGATGTCCGATTTTATTCAAACCAACATTGTTAGGTGCGGACTGGATCCCTGACATAATGTATACAACTTATATGTCGAAAAAGCTAAATTTGGTCTTCTAGGCCAAAATAAGCATTTTTAGCAAAAAAAATTAATATCGCGAAACGATGTTCGATTTTATTCAAACCAACATTGTTGGGTGCGGAATGGATCCCTGACATAATGTATACAACTTGTATGTCGAAAAAGCTAAATTTGGTCTTCTCAGCCAAAATAAGCATTTTTCACAAAAAAAATTAATATCGCAAAAGGATGTTTGGTTTTATTCAAACCAACATTGTTAGGTGCGGACTGGATCCCTGACATAATGTATACAAATTATATGTCGAAAAAGCTAAATTTGGTCTTCCCGGCCAAAATAAGCATTTTTCGCAAAAAAAATTAATATCGCGAAACGATGTTCGATTTTATTCAAACCAACATTGTTGGGTGCGGAATGGATCCCTGACATAATGTATACAGCTTATATGTCGAAAAAGCTAAATTTGGTCTTCTCAGCCAAAATATGCATTTTTCACAAAAAAAATTAATATCGCGAAACGATGTTCGATTTTATTCAAACCAACATTATTGGGTGCGGAATGGATCCCAGACATAATGTATACAACTTATATGTCGAAAAAGCTAAATTTGGTCTTCTCAGCCAAAATAAGCATTTTTCGCAAAAAAAATTAATATCGCAAAACGATGTTCGATTTTATTCAAACCAACATTGTTGGGTGCGGAATGGATCCCTGACATAATGTATACAACTTGTATGTCGAAAAAGCTAAATTTGGTCTTCTCAGCCAAAATATGCATTTTTCGCAAAATGAATTAATATCGCGAAACGATGTATGATTTTATTCAAAATAACATTATTGGGTGCGGAATAGTTCCCCGACATCATATATACAACTTATTTGTCGAAAAAGCTAAATTTGGTCCTCTGGGACAAAATCTGCATTATTCGCAAGAAAATTACATTTCATAAAACAATGTCCGATTTTCTTCAAACCAACCTTATTGGTTGCGGAATGGTTCCCTGACATAATGTACGCAACTTATTTGTCACAAAAGCTTAAGTTTGGAAGCAGCAGAACTGGCGCATGGCCTGTGACTCTTGTTGAACTTTTACTTTTGATCAAAACGCCTAAAGTAGCTGTAAATAGATAAATTTAAAAGTATGAACGTTAACGTCTAAAGGAAGAGACAATCTTGAGGTCACTATAGTGATTCGTGTAGTACTAAAGATGTTGGCAGCAAAGGCCAGGAAAGGCTAGCAGTACTATTGACAATATTAGGAAGCTCAAATCCATGGTTCCCTTCATATGAGAAAGACTGATCAGCTGAGTTGAGGGTTAAAGCGTGAGGGTTAATGTGTTTAAAGAATGAGGTGAGGGTCAATATGACTCTCTTTTTTACAACGTATGCAATACATGCAAACTGCACAAGGAACCCCTGTATGTCTGGAACTCCCCGTTGTGGAATGGCAACAGCACAACTAGATTAAGAAATGTATAGAAGTGAAATATAGTATCACCGATGATACCTCACGTAGCGTCCTAACTGACCCAATAATTCATGTCGATCTAAGCTGACCTAGATGTAAAATGTGTTAAATGTCGTTTACCATGTCTGTTCCTTGCAAATCAAATATATCAAACAGCAGTTTACATGACGACTTTGTACAAGCTTAAGCATGAACATTTCATTTAGATTTGAAAGAAACCCTATTCTATTACGTTCGCTGCAAGTGAGATATGAAATCGTTCCAGCCAACCCGCGTTCCACTAAGCTCAACATTGTCCGACGTACAAAGAAACGTATGTTTAGACGTACAAAAATCATGTATGTTAGGAATTTATGAAGGTGAAAAAGACAATTTAGCACATACGCCTGTTAGGACATTTTTGTGCTATTCCCACTTTCTTTCTGAGTGTCTGTACTCAATACTTTAGACGGAGATGTGAACTTTTATCTAAAAGTTGCGCCCGAAATATATGATTTATTCTCCGAAGTTCAAATGTTTGTAACTCGATGAACAATTAAAATTATCGCATAGGGATTCATACAGGGACTAAGAAAGCTTTCAGAATCTTGTAGAAAGAATTTGAGAAAAATCCATCGATTTCTGGGTGAGATATGAAAAACCAACATGTTCCACTTTCACGCAAGGCCGACCCGCCTGCCACCTGCTATCCAATTCTAGCGTGATTTAAACCGCATGCGACGGGAATCCCATTTTCTTTATAAATCATAAAGAGAGCGGAATTTTTCGATGAAATTTTCACAACATTAGGTCAATATCTCAATCTATCTGTGCCTTTTTTAGTTTTGTTGTACCATTAATCTGATTGAAGATATGAGTGTTACATATGTCTTCAATTTCGACCCCTACAAAAATGTTTACAGCAAGTGGCGCTTATGGCAACTTTTCTGAGTTTAAAAATCATTCATTCGACATAGATGATCTACAAAATGACTAAAACAGTCGTAATTTGATATTTAATTTTTTTACACAGTCATTTCAATGAGTTTTATTAGATATATTTACAAAAAAAAAACGATTGATCTATATCCAAGCGGTAATTCTTATTACTGCAGGGCGCCACTGCGGCTAAAATTAATCGGCTTCTTTTGCTGATTTTAAAACCTTTTTTTCGTCAATGATAGTATACAAATGTAGTCAAACCCCGTATTGTGCAATTTCATTCCTCCAGTAGTCTGCTCAGCGTGTTTGATTGAATGTACTTACAAACAACCGACAGTTATTAAAACCTAGCGACTTTCCTCAGAACAGCAGGTATCAATGTAGAAAGCATTGAGGTCCATGGTAGTGTTTCAAGCCTTCTTGTTCAAATTAGCTTTCAGTTGAGTTGTGTGGTTTTCTGGGTGCTTGCGGTCAATGTTAAAGGATATCAATAGCGTGTTTACTCTCAGTATATGTCATATGAATTTGAAATGAATTTTTGTTCTATAGGTGCAGAGCTTTCAAGTCGATTGTGCAATGGTAGGACTTGACAGTATCACTTAAAAAATTAACTTCAAAACTTCATGCTTTGGCTTTGTTTTCAATGAATATTCTTACTATTGTAACTATCAGTAGATTACCTGGAAAGCTAAAAGAAACCATATAATTCTACTGTATCAACCTCTGGATGATTGCTGCTTATCTGTCCTATATAACTGTAAAGAAGCAGATTTATAATTAAACAGACTACAGTTTATTTTCATAGTGACCTGACTGATGCAGAATATTTAAAATAAACAAAATAACCCGCATATAAAGAAAGACCTGTATACCGTACTTGAAATAGACACATCTTTAACGCCATCTTTTACAACAGGATATGATCCTTTGTGTTTATTCCTCATATGTATAACAGTACATGTGAAAATAACTCAAACTCGTGGATCATATTTATGTAATAAACAGATATTAAAACATTCAGCAATCCAGATTATCCAGATTATTTTGTCATAAAATCAAAGGAACATAAAAGCTTCTTAACTAACAATTTCATATTCTTGTCACCCTCATCAGTTATATGTATGTGGGTTAAATACATGTGTGGGTTAAAAACAACACTGTAAAAGACTGGGATCATTCCAGTGTTACTGACAGCATAAAATTTTGTACATAAAGTAGTTCACATTGTACAAGTATGTACAAGATGCAAAATGGCTGCTTGCTAGCTTACCTTAATGATACTTCTACATGTATTATATAAGACAAATGTCTAATTTCTAAATTGAACTTACAAATTTCTACTACAATCTCAATACAAATATAGCTGTGATTTCACATGCATCTGTATTAGAGTCACTAATGTAACAAACTACATTGCAGAAAGGGTTTCTAAGTAAATTTCCACAAGCTATTTAATATTTTCATAGGCTCATAAAGTTATCATTGCATTAGGACTTGGGCTGGTTCATAAATAACTCCTCCATGCAGGAACAGGTGCTCTAGTGCTTAGTCATATGGTTATTGTCCACTGTCACAACCATACAAGAACAATTGATCTAAGAACCAGGTTATAACAACACAGAAACATATCAGTTGTGATGAATATGTATGTATGTATGTGTGTGTGAACATGAGGGATAAAGACACAGTTTT
>NC_049987.1:591454-668423 GCF_000003815.2 Branchiostoma floridae | reverse complement strand
CTTGTTCATATCTATCTATTTCATTGAAAAGTATTTTTAAAACTATATACTGATACTGTGAGGGCATAAATGGGGGTCAGAAATTTCCCTCCCAACATCTGCTTGAACAATATTGATATATGGTATGGAGGTAGAATGAGAATGTGACCTTGGGGATTCATATTCATTTTTTATCTGGTCTTCGAGATTTTTTTCAGGTCCTTACCAACTAAAAGTGTTTATTTTATGGTCCTATGTCATAACATCAAATCCAAATGAGATGCAAATGTAAGGGCAAGGAGCGAGAAGATACATTCATGGTACATTTTATTTGGGGCATGAATGAATTGAATTGTAAAACAATTGTTTGAATAATTTTCATCCAAAAATGTATATTTTGCACTCGTAGCTCTTGTTCAAAGCCCGATGATCTCAAATTTGGTATTGGGACAGCCGTTAAATGTACACAAGAACAGAGCTTCTTGAATAGTCCAATTGCATCACAATAACATTGTGCTCGTTCCTGACTTTTGTGTTGAGTAATAGTCTGCATTAGCATGGATGGTTTGGAAAATCCATTTTAGGGTGAGGCATTTTGGAAGTATCTAATTCTGCAAGGGAGAATCTTCAGAGTAAGTTCATGTTCCAATGGGTAGTAGAAAAGGACGTGAGAGAAATCCAAGTGTGAATTGTGCTGCGTGGTGTAGGAATGTGGAATAGAGACTGTATGGTTTGGACTCAGAGGTTTTTATACAGATTCTGTGATGTCGGATCTATTCGTATCGAGCAACTGCTTAACCTGTCTCGGTGCTTCACCATACTATTGTTGCTGAGTAATTTTAACATACATGGAATTGCCCAAGACAGTAATAAGAGAAAAGAAAATCTGAATAAACAGCTGTCACAGTAACCCCACTAGAGTCCATGCATACCCCAAAAGAAGTCTATTGCAAAAAAGAACTTATACCTATAGGTGAAACATTATAGTCTGTTGGGGGGGGGGGGGGGCATGTGAGAGAAATCCATGTGTAAACTGTGCTAAGTGGTGTAGGAATATGGAATTAAAACTATGAGTTATCTGTATGTAGCAAAATTTATTGATTTTAATTTCTCCAGTTTTTTAGCCAGGGTGTCCCCAAATTCTCAGTGGAAAACACTACTTTACAGTCCAGGGCCCTGGAATGAATTGGATGGTCACACGTACAGGACTGCTGGTCAGTTTGGATCATTCAATACACGACTTGCACACTTCCCATAATTCACAAGGCCAGGGATACGGATATAGTGACCAGTGAGGTCATCGGGGGAAACCAACAACAGCTACATTGGTTACGTGCTGGCTACTTTAGCTGGTTTTACCCTGGTTTTAAAATTCACAGCGCCAGGGTTACGGATATGGATGTTACCACCATTGTCCAGGGTGCGAAACCAGGGTAAAACCAGCTAAAACCTTTCGTACGACGGCGGCAAAGCATATAAACTAATGAGTTGTATGACAAATATAGTACTACTATTATTAGAGCCTAGTATTTTACAAGTTTTGTAGTCAGAAGTATAAAGTAACCAGCACGTAACCACTGTAGCTGTTGTTGGTTTCCCCCAATGACCTCACGGGTCACTTTATCCGTATCCCTGGCGCTGTGAATTATGGGAAGTGTGCAAGTCGTGTATCCTCAAGAGGTGTGTTGCATCCTCCTTGATCAATTTGAATCAATCCCAACTTCACATTCAGGATAATCTATTCCAATTGATTCAAATTGGCCATTGAAGACCAAGGTTGTACTACATGTATATAAAATCACCCAATGAATTCGGCTAATGCAAACCAATGAATTCGGCTAATGTAATCTACCAGCCCTCAGTCTGGTCCCAACCACCATGGTGTTCACATCAGGGGAGGCAGGCTTATAAGTTATACAGATTAGCAAGTATTGGAGTTATTCTTCAAAACAGTTTTAGAAATGCATATAAGCCAGTAGTCTTGACCAGATAAGGATTTGAAGTATGACTACACACAATTCAGAGTAGCTTCATAAGTCAGCCTCCAAAATCATACAGCAATAGCTCATGGTCTGACTCGATTTGACTCAGATACACAGAAGAACACAATGTCTCTTAAAGCATGACCCAATTGTAAGTTTGGCGACAAAGTATTGCGTCATGGACATTCTCCTGTGCAGGGCAACCAGTAGGAAACCATGAGTGCTGACAAATATGTCACTCCCTTTTGGGGTCCATAACCATGATGTAGATCTCCATTGGTGAAATCATATGATTGTTCTGCTACTTTAATGCAAATCGATTATTTTGCAGAGTGGGAACACAGTACAAAAAGTATTCATCAGCATAAAGTGTATCATAAGATACTAAAACACCCAGAGATAAGACCATTTTTTTTCAAACGAGTTTGCTCAGTGTAAGGCCATCGACCACTGAACTATGCTCACTGTAGGCTGTGTAGCAGCATCTCTTCTCCCTAAGTTAGAAACATTGTCGAGCTAGTTCGACTCACTGACTCAATAGGCGAAGCAGAGGTTACGAGTTGCTTGTGAAATTCCCTTCCCCATTCTAACCAGAATGGTTTGATCCACTCCCACCTGGAGTTATGTGTTTTGACTAATTTGCTTCAGATGTTGAGATAATACATGTGTATAATCGTTCTTGGTTTAGGGTGGGTACAGAAAATTAAGGTACAGGTATGGTTCAGGTCTAGAGGATCAGGTACAGGTCTGCACCTATCTGTGAAAACTAATGAATGGGCGACTCAAAACAGTGGTCCATTTTTGCAACAAATTAAAAGATTGTATTTGGACGTTCATATGCATTTAAAAAAATTCTGTATGTCAAGAACACTAACTGCCTCTGTTTTAGACCAAGTTTGACTGTAGAAGCTCGGTAAAAATGACTATGAACTCTCTACTTCACTGTCGTTCTTTTCTTGGATCTGTAAGCCCCAAAACACGTGAACGTCTGCCGATATAATCTGTTCATTTCGAATCGGTCCAACATCCAGTCCACTAATTTTTCAGGTCTGTTTTTTCTGAATCGGTCCAACATCCGGACCACTGATTTTTTCAGGTCTGTTTTTTCTGGACCGGTCTAACAAGCAAAAAACGTTTTTTGTACCCACCCCTTTTCTTGGTGAGTGAAAAGTAAGGTACCAATTGAAATTTTTTCTTATGGTGTTGTGCTGTTAGATCATAATGTTATTATGGTTTCTTGCAAATTCTTGCCCGACAGCTAATTGCAATTATTATTATTTGATTTACAATAATAGGTGAAGAACAATATAGCCATTGTGTCACCTCTATAGTCTGAAAATCTCAACTCTAAATTCTTTCTGGAGAACACATCGATGTTTCAAAGGTCTGAATTCGATCTCAGGGTCGGCTGGAAAGGTTCAAGTAAAAAGGGAATCCTGTGTTTGAGGAGGTGCCTAGAGCACGTTAAAAGCCTTATTACTCAGATTGGGTATCTACTGGCTGCAATAATACACCAAGGTGAATGAATGAGACAGTGAAAGACAAAGGATCACACTTTTTCTGTATTAACTGTACATGGATTCCTTGGCAGAAAGTAGTTTTTCACTTGAGACCCAATTGCTATATATGGGGCACAGGGGCGTGGAGTGTTGCCCATTTGGCATTTTTGGTACGAAGATTGTCTAGGTGGTATAACGTCAGTAATTAGTAATACTACCAACATTCAAAGCCGCCCCCCACCCCACACTTCGCCCCCCTCCCCATACAGTACCATTAGCAGTTCAGTTCTGTGCGCAGTTGTTAAACAAGAAACCTCCAGATTCTATCAACAACGTCCGCTACTACAAAATGTATGGCGAACTATGTCACGGTCGCTGGGAAATGATGTAAGGTTACACAGCGGTAAAGGTTTAACGTTATACGTTTACCGATCGAACCGACCCTGGACCCGTCTCAAAGCTGCGATCATCTGCCGACGGCCGACTAGGGTTTGAAGAAAAGGCATATCTGCACTGTTTGCTAAACCTTAGCCTTTGACAGTGCCAAGACATGTAGAAACAATACACCCAACTCACTTTCTGGTTATTATTCTTGTCCAAAATAACGTAAAACTACACTTTTCCTTGCATATTCCTAGGGTGTACGGCAATTTTGGGCCACTGGTCGTCCAGGTCAACACAGAGCGAGGTGACCCATGAACCCAGGAATGACCCAATATACTTGATTACTCATCGCAAAACACAACACATAGAGTCTGACACACTCATCTCTCTGAGCCACTTGTAAGTGGTTACCGGTCTCTCTCAGGAGACAGGAGACGTCTCATAGCTCACTTCTAACTGCATCACGGTGACCACCGTTAACCACTTGTAAGTGAAAACGGTACTTGTATGGGGTGGGATATCCCAGAAGCGCTTTTGGGATAGAAGCACATTTTATCCCAGAAGCGCTTTTTAGGATAGACGACAAGATACTTTTCTTGTTAGACGAACATCTGCTTCTATCCCAGAAGCGCTTTTGCGATAGAATACAACCTGGGAACTGAATGGCTGATCAATGTGCAGCTGGACGTTTTCACTGACTGTCATCATGTTCTATTATGGTACATTTTGTAATACATTTTATATGGTACATTTTGTAGTACATCTTGGGATGCACTATTGAGAATTGCTTTCTGTGTCTTCCATGCACAATTAGATTGATGACAATCATATAGTGAGAATCAAAAGGACAAAATAGTGTTTAATCTGCATGGAATTAAGTTTGATAAATGTTTACACTGTATACATATTTCATTCAGCAGTGTATAATTACCTCTGTGCATTAACTTGCAATAAAGATAACTTCCATTAGAAGATTTGTCATCTTTTCTTTTCATATCCATGAAGGAGAAATAAAAGCTACTATACAGTACGACAGGGCTTTGAGAAATTTCATCACTAACTAAAAAGACTGTTGCAGATATATATCATCACATTCAGTCCTTCTGTGCTTTTATTTCAGAAACAAGATGTCTTGAATAAATGACTCTAAATGGTGGAATTCGCACATCAGCCAGCATTCAGCGCAATCATCGCAAGTAGACTGTCGCGACGTCTCGCGATCGCGAGGTCGAACCAAATATGGAAACAATCACCGCTTGCGGTCCTGTCAATCACCATGACTGACGGCGACAAAGAAGCGCGTCTGGGATATCCAGGATGCGCTCTGGCCTAGGGCGCTTTTAGAATAGAAGCACATTTAGGATGCAGGCTTATCCCAGAAGTGGTTCTATCCTAAAAGCGCTTTTGGGATAGAGCACATTTGGGATAGTACAGCTCTCTGTCAGCCGCCCCCAGTCGCTGAGGTCATTCACCCCCATTGCCTGTATCCATCCATGCATATGGCTGTCACGTCCATACTACAAGAAGTAGCCTCGATGAGTCATTTCATATATTGTTTCACAAATGAAACGGTACAAGATACGTGTCGTTCTTTTACGTGACAATATTCCATGTGTTGCCGAAAGGAAACCTATCAATATGATGGCACTGGAGTCCGGTGAAATTGAAAAGTTCCGTTATACCTATTAAATATTGTGTGTGTTTTTTTTCTTAGATAGTTCATCAGCAACTTTCACTGCAAACGGTAAAAGAAAAGAAACGAATTATTACTCTGTACCGCTAACGCTGTAGCTTGCTTTTGAACATGCTGCCATCGTAAAATAAGCGTGATAACCAGATTCCACAGAATATGTCATCTTCAGGAATTGAGTGCTCCACCGTGCAAAGGAAGCATATTACCAAACAAATCCAATTGTTAGAGTGCATGTACGCACACTAAAGTTAGTACCGATAAAACATTCTTAACCTGACATACTATAACACAATGCAAAAAATTGACAGCAGATAGGTAACGAAACCAATGTAATCTATAAATTTCCCCAGATAACGCAACTATGTCTGTTAAACTATGGTAATGAGCTTAATAACAACAAACCCTTAAATCAAGACAGGAATACTTCCTGACAGATTATACCAGCCAAACATTATTAGATTTTTGTGTTTCTGTCAGATGCAAAAATATCTAATGATAATGAGCCCCTCTTTTATTGGTCAAATCACTAAGTGTTCTTGATCTTATTGTCTGAACTGCAAATTATAATTGTGATTGACAGCTGGGATCGGTGAACGAGACACTCACAGGTGTTTTAACACCTGTTGGTGCCTTATCACTGTTCACGGCTGAAACTTGTCCTGTCCTGCTGCGACAGAACTAAGGACCCCATTCTTGACAATTTAAGATTGTCGAAAACAATATCAATATTGTGGTCTTTGTTGCCGGGATATTTTATACATATAATTATTTGATTTTAGAAGGCATTTTTTGCTTTCTTTAAATTTTCTTTTAGTTTGAAGAACAATGGCGCATTGATACAACGAAACCACCTACTGTAGTCTGGAGTTGTCTGTCATTGCAGTAGTCATGTTGTGACATGCCGCTGTGCTGGCTTCAATATGTGTCCGTTTCTATATTGTGATTTTGTGTTGCAAATTCTCTAACACGCAAACTGTGTCGATAAGTATCTACTGAATGTTGGTGTTTGCTTTTTTTTTTCTTTTTAAGTCAAAATTTTTTGGAGGGTCTTTGCACTTACTGAATTAGAAACTGGACCCTGCTACATCCACCATTTAGATCTCGGTCGAAGAAGACTGCATGTACGTATTTCTTTATGCCTTTTATGTAGCTTCCAAGTTCATTTTCCTCGCTTGACTTTAAATTTATTGTTTGTCCACTATTCTTGGGACTTAGTGTATGTCCTAGTTTATTTATTGCCAGGCGGTATGGCCCATAAGGACGAACACTATGATTGTACATTTATACAACAGAAACAATAATCGAATAAAATGGCTAGTATCTTTTGATACACATCACGTAAATTATAAGCACAAAAGGTAAGAAAAAAAAAACAATTAATGCTATGGAGGCGGGAAGACTGCGTACAAAACTATAATAGTCAAGGAATTGTCATTCATGTCAGAAACACAATCGATATCCTCATATGCATCAACAAAACTTGCAACATTTTAGCCTTCAAGAGTCTGTGAAAGAAAGTCTTCACTCTGGACGGCAAAGTTTCCTCCATGTCGGTCTGCGGGGCAAGGTTGTTGCTGTTATCGGGGATGGCTGTCAGACAAGGCCAGACGGCTGGGCAGGGAGTGCGTCCAGGGCTGAAGTGTACTGTGGCCCGGTCGGGATCGTAGATTCGAGGGAGTTCCCTGTCACTTTGAGCGCCTTCCACTTGGCGGCATGGTATTTTTGGTCGGCCTCCTGTCTGGTCTGTAGTACGCAACAGAGGTGGGTGAGTTGTTTACTACGGAATCCTGGAGGCTTCGAGAGCCACACGGCCATCCCGTTGGAACTGCCGTCCACTTCGTCTGACATCAGCTCCTGCGTTACTCCAGCCGAAATCCTCCACTCTTCCTCAGTTTGGACAACTCCATTTCTTGCGTCCAGAAAATATTGTAAAACATGGAAACAGTAGAAGCAGGCTTCCAAAGGCTCGATCGGCCTTTTATCGAGCCCATCTTCTTCTTTACGAAGATACAAAGACGGAGTAGCTTCGCTGTATTCCACCACAGCTTCCATTGCATCAACTCAGTCCTGTGTACGTAACCCTGACAGTTTCTTGGAGTAAAAGATCTTAATTATGGCGGGAATGTTCTTCGATACCACCTGTTTCAAGTAATGCGTGCCCCAGTGGATGAACCGTGGCTGTTGTGTTATTGTTCTTTACACATTATCAATCAATTGCTACCCCTCGATAGACATTGCTTGTTCTTGCAAAAAAAAATATTTTATGCAATGACCCCTAAAAATTAATTTGGCATTTTCCCATTAAACATTTTTTTTAATTTTTTTTATTTTTTTATTTGTTTGAATCAGGCCCATGGCCCAGAAAAGCACACAGTACAGAGATTAAAAAACTACACTTACAATGAGTTAGCTATTATTTACATAGTGTCGCCAGAATGTGCTATGGCGAAAGCCGTCCGAGTGAACAAGCAATCGGATTATGTCATTGTCAGGGGACAGCAAACGTATAGCACAAATGCACGGATGACCTTGCGGCGCCTTGCGTCGCCTTGCGTCAAACATGTCGGTAAGATTGGTAACAAACAAGCAACTTGTGCTTGTTTGCCTGCCTGCCGACTGCAAAGAGCAGTTTAAATGCGCAGCGGTACGCCACTCGCAGTTTGGAGATAGCACTCTTGGTGTACTTACTCCAGAATTGAACACAGTACATAGGGGAGCAATACGCTAGATTGGCTGTATAACTATAACTATGGAATAATTCATCCATAACTTCAATGGTTTTCTGATGAAATGATGTGTCCCCTAAACATGACATTAAATTTCAATGCAAAACATTAAATTTCAATGCAAAACTAACCAAGAAATTCATTTTTCCTACTCGTTTATTTTTTTTTTGCGCAGAAGTATACCTGATATTATTGGAATGTCAAAAACGCCATCGGTCATCAGTGCAGTGCGGTAAGGTGTGGCTTGTCCATATGTTTACTGGCGGTAGGAATAACCTTCCTTCTTTCCTTATTAGAATCTAACATGTATAACATGGTAGGCATAGTCTTTAAATAGTAGCAAGATCGAATAAAAGGTTGTCACCATACGTTTACTGGCGGCAGGGATATCCTACTTTTTAATTAAATCTGATAATCTAGTACATGGTAGGCATAGTCTATAGATATTACCAAGATCGAATCAAAATCTGTAGGAACACTCAGGTAGCGTCACATCGCCGTCCATACGTTTACTGGCGACAGGAGCATCCTTCCAGACATCTTCGGAAAATGCGACATTGCCCGGAACACTCAAGGGTCCGGTAGAAGTCGAACTTTTCAATTGCTGGCACTTCGATGCCAATCCTCATCAGCATGTGTAGATTCTCACCCTTCGGACGTGCTCTACCATTCGTTATTATGCAGTTCTCTACACTGAACCCCCGTTCGTATGGCACGGTGCTCATAGGGATGACGCTCACGGTATTCAGCAGTTTGGTTGTTTCTGGCAGGTGGTCAGCATGACGGGAGGACACCATCTTTACCAAGTCAGGGAGGATGGTGTTTTCGGTAGTAATTCTGTACAATTTCTTTGAATGTAGAAAACTCTGCATTCGTCTGTCTTGTCCACGGTATTCTGTCCAGCGGGGAACATGTGCTGTAGGATGGCTCCTAGCTCGTCACGACAGAAGCAGGCCTGTTCTACATTGTCCTGTGGCAGGCTTTCTTCAAATACTTTATTTTCTTTATTATCATATTAAGAAGCCCCAGCCGTTAAAATAGAATCACAAAACAATTTAATAAATTCATCAATAGTGTATGGGTATTGGGGAGGTGGCCGGTAGTAAACAGAGAAAAGAATGCGGAAGTGACTGGTATACAAATCTTGCCAGATGCATTTGGTAGACAAAGATTCCAAATCGGAGCGTTGACTAAGATACCTAAATCAAGACAACCCATTCATGTCTGTTCCTGTCGCGACGGATTGGAGATTAAAATCAATCGGGAGAAATAGCTTCAGAACCAGTTGAACTCACTCAACCAAGTTTCTATGATGGCACGTATGTCTAGTTTGAATTTAAAAATTAATGAAGACAATCCATCCATTTTAGAGCCAGTAGTTATACTGTTGACGTTTGCATGAAAAACATTTAAGGATTCAATTGAGTAACCCTGGACTGGTCCTGGGTTAGGATGAATATCGCCGGATCTTTGGCATACGATGGATGTTGACAAAAGGCGAGGTTAATTCGGGCCCGTCGTGCAATGTGGGTGTGAGATGGGAAGACTTGCTACACCGTATACTTTTGAAATCGTTGCACCAGGATACTGTGCAATTCATTACCAGATTTCACTGCATGAAAAGTCGAATTTACCACATTGGTAAATGCGATGTATAGCCGGGTAAAGTTTAGATTTACCCGGGATTTATCGACATTTACCCGCCGGTAAAGGTGCAAATATACCAGGCATTTACCCGCATGGTAAAGCGGGTAATGTTTGCCTGATTTACCCACATTTACCAGGTTCGTGTAAATATGCGTTTACCGAGATTTACCGTGCGAGGTATTTCTCATATATTTTGCGCATTTACCGACATTTACCAGGCGGAGTATATCTCATATAGCTGTATTTACCCATATTTACCTCGGATTTATACAAACCTTTACCAGAATATTCAATGCCATATTTAACCCCATTTACCTGTATTTACCTTGGATTTATACAAACTTTACCAGAATATTCAATGCCATATTTACCCCTTTACCCACATTTAGCTGGAAGTTTACCGATCACTTCCAAGAATTACCCAAATTTACCCATGATTTTGAATCAGAACATGGTTTGTGGCAGAACTCAGTAATATTTATTGGATAAACATATCAACATTGACAGGTTTTCTAAAGGGTAAACAGATAAATGCTCTAGCTTTACCATATACAATTGTTACCCTTTCTTATAATTCGAGTTTAAAGTAATGTTCATAGTATGATTGGACATTAATCAACTGTCCTGTTTACAAGCTATATATCATGAATGACATTCAACAAAGTAGCATCAGTTTATCATCACACACTATCTAAACCTATCATCAGTCTCCATGATTGTGCAGACAGGCTTTAGAAATTATATACAAGAATACTTTTGCCATACATTATTTGTTTCTACCAGACTCTGGCCTGGTCAAATGGCAATAGGGGAATTTTGAGTTGGAGTTAGTTGGCCAAGGAGACAACTGACTGGCAGGCAGATAATTGAATAGGTTGCAAAAGACTGAAATCCCATGGTACCTTATTTGTCCCTATCTTTTTCATCCAGCTGACATGTCTGCCTGGAGACTACAATAAGCCCTCAGGCAAGAATTTGCAATATATGTACTTTTTTTTATAAAAAGTTGTATCACATACTCTGTGCAATATCTTAACTATGCTGTCACTGTTAACAAATGTATGAATCAACATGTTCCACTATATAATCAGAAACTCAAGACGAATGAAAGGAACAGTAACATGACGATAAAAACTGCAATGCATAAATGACATATGACATTCAGTGGGGCCTGTATTGTTTTACACTTTGCCAACATGATCCTATCAGCATCATGTAATGCTGCATGTTTATCCAAGCAATAATTCATCATTACCTTAACTTCACAGATTGGGGAATTCATAACCTATCATTTCTATATTAATAACAGATTAAAAACAAGCCTATAGTGATCTGGCTAAGAAATTCTTTTTCTTTAGAGAAGGGTGAGGGGCAGATGCAAGTGAGGGTTCAAAATACCACCAGTATATGCAGGTACAAATGGAATTATCAAATGTGACCTGTGTAGGTACAATATAATACTGACAAATATGTAAAATGTATCACAAATCATAATCACATGGTTCATACAATCGCACAACACTGAAACACAACTTTCATAAGCTATGAAGGTCTTAGTCAGTTAGCAGCCCTTAGGCCAACAGCGATCAGATATAAGAACAAAGTTGTTGTCGATACAAATATTTAAATACAGGTAAGTAAACTTATAACATCCTCTCCAAATTCTCATCTATATTCTAGTCCTCTGCTGCAAAGCACTCCGTGTAGTGTCCACACCAGCACAAGCTGCCTTCCTCTGTGTCTGAATCCTGAACTCCTTGGCAGGAGTTTGGAGTCCTTTGTGTGATGAGCCAGTTCCTACATCATAAAACAAAAGTATCACAGAATATCAACCTATGTCATAGTATGTGTGAAAATCGAGCCTACCTAAATTTGCGTCTGAAGGGACTACCCATGTGTACTGAAGATTGACAAATATAGAATACAACACAGTGTATTCTGCATCAGCCTACTAGTAGGTACCAGCCAGACAGTGGGTCGAGTGATCCGACCCATGGGAAGGCTGGGACTGAGGGTGATACCGAATTCATTGTGTTGTATTTTACTTTTATGTCATACCTGGGCCGCGATAATGGTTGATACGGGTGTTCTGGACCGGGTGATAAAAAGCTGCATCACACGGGCTTTGAACTTTTATCACACAGGCTTCAGTCAAACACTTACGCACTCTTCCCACACCTAGAGCGGCACAGATTAAAATTCGAACATCTGATTCGGACGTTAGAATTGCTGCTGTAACTGTTTTTGTTCGAGGACACCAAAGTTTTTATAACTTCTGGCACGTTTCGCATCGAAACTTGTGTTTTTTCAGGTAGGTATGTCATAAACAAAATAAAACATGGTGTATTCTGCATCACCCTCGGTCTCAGCCCTCCCGCAGTCGGGCTGGTACTTTGGGTGATATGGAATACACCGTGTCAATTCGAGAAAACTTCCAAGAAAAGAACTCCGCTCTATTCAATTGATGGAAGCCTGTGTAATACAAATAAAAAGCCTGAGTGATACAGAAAAGTACCATCCGGTCCACAACACCTGTATCGAATGTTATCAGGTATGAAGTGTGCCAATGATGATATTGAGCATGCAGGACTCACTGTAGTCTCGAGTCTTACCTATGGAGTGTGTAGCAGCATTGAAGTAGTCAGCAGCTAAACTTCTGGCTGATGCTTGCTTTACTCAGGACTGGCTATCCACCCTCACAACTTGTGCTGCATGTCTGAAGGAGGTATCTACTGCAGCTGTACTGGAGGCATATAAAAAGGGAAACGATGACACAAATGACAAAATCAGATCCGGTCAACCCAGAATGTAATACATAAACACCGTAACTTAAATCCATACCTGAAATATAATATAAAATGTATTAAACAAATATTAAATTAGTGACCAAATAGCTGTCAGTTACTGAACAGTGTTCAAATTATTAAAGGTTAGCCCTTGATAAAAATAATAGTCACGACGAGTTTGACAGCCTTGGCTGTCTGTGATGCCAGCCATTTGAACGAATAAATGAACGAAAATTAAATATATAAATATGTATATAAATTATAATAATAACCACCAGGTGCCAGTCAGTAGGTACCCAAATTATGAGTAATGAGGCAGTTTTAACGTGGTCGTATATCAAAGCACAATTATTCACCCCTCAAGTGCTGTTTTGCAGCATATTTTCATAAAACCTAATACGAAACGCCTGTTGTCCAAAAAAAATTATTAGGCATTTTCCTAATGGGGGAGGGAGGCAGGCTAGCTGGAGACAAATTTGCGTTTCTGATGATCACATGTCAAAAACATTAGACAAGTGGGAAAAACGAACCTACATTTTGCTTTAAAATAAAACAGCACAGTCTAATAATATTCTCTACTCACCGAAGTACACGTTGGTAATCCTGTTAGGGGTGCGCCGCCCAGGGTGGGAGGGGGGCGGCCGCCAAACGTACATCCAAAAACATCAGTCACGATCATTTTCCGTCCGTTTAAGCTTACACCATATTCCCCCAACACTCACAAGCCTCTCCCAAATTGCTGGCCGACCATAGCAGACTCCTTGTGCCATTTTTAGCGTAGAAAGCGATACGTAAAACCTCGTAGTCATGTCCGATCTCATTTCTGTAACGACTTTTTTCTAATCGTCCCGCCCGCATAGTGCGCATGCGTATCCGACGGTCCAATCAGATCGTAGTATCTCTGTGGCCTTTAGGATGTCATGGTGTTGCAATCAAAGGTGAGGATGTTGACCCCATGGTCGGAAGTTGACCTTTTAGCATCCAATACAGCAAGAGTACCTGGGACATTTGTGAAACCAAAAAGCTCCTTGGTGAAACAATATAAAAGCTTATAAGACTTTCCTTTCTTGGTTAGATTCAAGTTTTCTTTACAGCAAAGATTGACCTTTTATCTCTTTAATTTTTTCACTGTAGATTTAGAGTGTGTGTCAAGCTGTGACCTTTGTTATTCATCACAAACTGTGTAGTATAATACATAAGATCTGTTATTGTGAACTGTCTTGAGTCTTAACTGAAGCATTTTTCTTTATAAATATAAAACGGGCCCACTATGTAATTCTAGGTATGGTAAACAATCATAGTTAAATACCTCTTATACTCGTTCATAAATAAAACTAGAACAACAATAACTTTATTACGCCTACAATTTCACTCAGGGCCTAAAAAGCTAGTTGACTGGTAATGATAACTCTGTTCGACTTTTATGCTCTGACCTCTGTCCCCAATACTATTATCTCAGGGGATGTTCTGTACACTTATCTCAGGGCGGTGAGGTGTTAGAGTGTACCCTTCGGGTACCCCCACTCTGAGATAACAGTTATCTCGGGGCTGTGGGGTGTTCTGTACACTGTGGGTACCCCCGCCCTGAGATAACCGCTATCTCAGGGCGGTGGGGTGTTCTGTACCCTTCAGGTACCCCCGCCCTGATATAACCATTATCTCAGGGCGGTGGGGTGTTCTGTACCCTTCAGGTACCCCCGCCCTGAGATAACCGCTATCTCAGGGCGGTGAGGTGTTCTATACCCTTCGGGTACCCCCGCTCTGAGATAACCGTTATCTCAGGGGGGTGGGGTGTTCTGTACACTGTGGGTACCCCCGCCCTGAGATAACTCTTATCTCGGGGCTGTGGGGTGTTCTGTACCCTTCGGGTACCTCCGGCCTGAGATAAGGGTTATCTCAGGGTGGTGGGGTGTTCTGTACACTGCGGGTACCACCGCCCTGAGATAAGAGTTATCTCTTCGGGTACCCCCGGCTTGAGATAAGGGTTACCTCAGGGCGGTGGGGTGTTCTCTACCCTTCGTGAACCCCCACCCTGAGCCTTATACCAGGGTACATCCTGACAATGTAATACATGCACCCCTGTATAAGGCCTTATATCAAGGTCCATTCTAACAGTGTAATACATGTACCCCTGTATAAGGCCTTGTATCAGGGTCCATCCTGACAATGTAATACATGTACCCCTGTATAAGGCCTTATATCAGGGTCCATCCCTGTCAATGTAATACATGTACCCCTTTATAAGGCCTTATATCAGGGTCCATCCTGACAATGTAATACATGTACCCCTGTATAAGGCCTTATATCAGGGTCCATCCCTGACAATGTAATACATGTACCCCTGTATAACGCCTTATACCAGGGTCCATCCCTGACAATGTAATACATGTACCCCTGTATAATGCCTTATATCAGGGTCCATCCTAACAATGTAATACATGTACCCCTGTATAACGCCTTATATCAGGGTCCATCCTGACAATGTAATACATGTACCTCTGTATAAGGCCTTATATCAGGGTCCATCCTGACAATGTAATACATATACCCCTGTATAACGCCTTATATCAGGGTCCATCCTGACAATGTAATACATGTACCCCTGTATAAGGCCTTATATCAGGGTCCATCCTGACAATGTAATACATGTACCCCTGTATAACGCCTTATATCAGGGTCCATCCTGACAATGTAATACATGTACCCCTGTATAGCGCCTTATATCAGGGTCCATCCTGACAATGTAATACATGTACCCCTGTATAACGCCTTATATCAGGGTCCATCCTGACAATGTAATACATGTACCCCTGTATAACGCCTTATATCAGGGTCCATCCTGACAATGTAATACATGTACCCCTGTATAACGCCTTATATCAGGGTCCATCCTGCCATTGTAATACATGTACCTCTGTATAAGGCCTTATATCAGGGTCCATCCTGACAATGTAATACATGTACCCCTGTATAACGCCTTATATCAGGGTCCATCCTGACAATGTAATACATGTACCCCTGTATAAGGCCTTATTTCAGGGTCCATCCTGACAATGTAATACATGTACCCCTGTATAATGCCTTATTTCAGGGTCCATCCTGACAATGTAATACATGTACCCCTGTTTAAGGCCTTATACCAGGGTGCTTTACCAGCATTTACCCGTATTTATCCAAATTTACCGGGTAAATATGTGCTAAATGTGGGTAAATATTGTAGATCACATTTACCGGGTATTTACACACCAATGGTAAGTTTGGTAAATCCGATATTTCATGCAGTGTTGTGTCGGTAAACACACGACAAAGCAGATGTAAGCTAACGAACCAAACTTCTTAAAAGCTCCAGGCCTGATCTTCCTTTTTTTTCACCGTTAAAGGAAACCACTACGCCTGATCTCCCATCTACACAAATGACGAGTCGCCTAGGCTTCTTCATTGCTTGCCCAAATTATCGTTGATTGTGTTCCTCTCCTTCTCGGACAGTGTGTACCATGTGTCCCGATGTGTTCTGAATTGTCAAAGTCGTTTGTCATCTTGTATTAACTAGTGTTGATCATAGGTCTTCTTATATTCTGGTACTGCCCTTTGACTACTTTAGATAGTTTCTCCACGATTCTGAGTAGAGGCTGAGGTTTCCATCCCACGGAAACTTTTAGGACACGATTGGCGGATTCAACATTGTTTGACCAATGGATTAGAAAGTCCTAAAAGTAACGACGGAATTTCCCTGTATTTTCTTGCTCCTCTGTATGGTAAAGACTCAACTCGTAGAGTACCCTGCTGATGGCTGCAGTTAAGCCGTTCTTGCCATAGATTGCATCAATGAACGGTCATCTTGCGACATCGCTCATGCCAACTTTATGTTGCAGATCTAGATATTCTGCACAATTTTAACGGATATGCCGATGGCTGTAGAGCTTGTGACATCCGGGTCATGCTCTTGCTGTCCTAAGAGCTCTCTCGTTGTCGCTGCACACCACTGGCATAGATGGCGGGCAGTCTAACTTACTACGGATGTGGTCCAAGAACACACTGTTGTCTACGCCCCCCTTCCCCCGTGGACATACATTTGGCCATAGAAAATCGGGTGCTCTCCAGTGTCTTTGCGCACTACAGCTTGGTGTTTAAAGTTTGTCATTGTCATGTGAAATCATGTGAGTCACAGCACCGCGTCTCAGCATGAGTGCTGGAACTGACGAACAGAGTCGCTTTAAGTCTAGTATCCGTTTATATGTATAAAGGATGACAGCTGTTTCCTATAAGAGCGAACATGGAAGAATTCAATAAGCAACAGGTTTAGAGATCACAAAATATGATAAGCATTTAGAGTAGTTATACAATATACTACTGGATGTATCTTAAATGATTTGAATTAGTCATTGTGTAAAAAATTACTTCTTTGGACGTATGCATTTATTTTTAAACCAGTAGGGTATACATGTAGAATTAAAGTTATGATTGAAGAAACACGGTGTCCTACCTCAATAGACGTTCATATATGACTTGCCTTGTTGACCTTGATGACCTGGCGTGCAAATGGATGGTCATCTGTTGTCTCCAGCTGCTGCTCATGGTCGGTGACATTCTGTCCGGAGCCAGGTAGTGGACCGCGCCTCTTTCTGGCCTTCAAGTACCGCTTGTTGTTCACCTGCTTCATGTTTGTAGGTTGCTCTTGAAACAGGAGTTGCGCCTACAGGGTACGGTATGCCATGCTTGGCACAACATACCGAGCTGTAGCCCCTATAAAATTTGACAAAACAGGGCTTACGGCATATCCTCTTTCTGTTAGAATTCTTAAATTATCTACAAAACTGATATCAACATTTTCTTTATTACAATGAAAAACACACACACAGATGACTAGTCTGTATACCGCCGTGAAAATTTGCAAATCTATGGGCAGTAAAATATCGGTATATCATGCCAGTTGCATCATGTATTGATCTAAACATATTATCAGTTCTAGCTAATATTTCATAAATGTAAATGTGAATGTGTGACATTTCTCAACAATCACAATCATCACACATTTAATAGCTAAACCTACCGATTTTTTTCCATTGTTTTCCATAAAAAGAGTCTGGATAATTTGACTTCCCATGTGGTTGTTTGAACCATTGACACTCTTCTCGGGCATGGTTCTGACGCTTTGACGTGCTGTAGTTACGCTGCAGTTCCAAAATTCCCTCCAAATGTGCATGACGATTCAGTGTTACGACTGCGATATTGGGTCTTTTGAACACCGTGATGTCCTTTACTGTCATTTGTTACTATTTGTCTAGATCAGCCATTGTAATAAGATCAGTGTTTTAGATGATGACCCCCGCGTTCATGAGTCACCACACAGCTCGCTCTTCTTCTCCACTAGATTTCGGACATAATTGCCACGTTGATAACACTGAAGGCGACGTCCTCCTCTGTCCATAAGTCGGTAGCTTTTCAACTTGCCCTGAAATATGTAGAATGGTGATCAGTTTCTCTATTATAAAGAACATATGTCCCCTGGGCACTGGCAAGCCACCCTAGGCAGTTGGTCTGGGCAAAGTAGTAGGATCCACCCATGCATGTCCTGTTCACACATATGATATGCTTCACACATGCTATCCTCTCTAATGCTCGATTCGGCACAGTTGGCTTACTGTATCTCCGTCATACCACAGTGCACGGGGATGTCGGATTATCATTGGGTTGTCAACGGAATTACGTAAGATTTGTGTCGGATTTTTGCGTCACATTTTTCCGATGTTGGGTCCGACAGAAAAACACAAATCACCTTCAGTCGATGGAGTTCGCCCGTTGTTTTTCCTGCAGTCTTCCGATGCGTTCCCCACGAATGTCGGCTATGTATCGGTTTCCTACCGCTTAGGTCACGTGGCACCAACAGAGTGTACTTGTCCTGATTAGCAAATAGTGTCGCAATATTACCGTTCGCATTCGTACATTCGTGCATATGTAAGTACATGTAGGACAATATTATTCATTCCGTTCAGTGTTTTTTCATAGTACTTGACAAATAATTTTGCCTTCAATCAAGGTGCAAATTGTGTATGTCAGGTTTTAATTTTGGATCCAGTATATTGTATGTACCTAGTTAACCCTATTCAGACCGGGGGGGGGGGGGCTTTTGAGGCCCGCGCAAACTTCGATGCCCTATAACGCCAGAACGCCTTACGCTAAAGCCACCAAATTTGGTGAGTTTTCCTAAAATATTGTTGGCAACAATTTTACAAACTTTGACAAATTTTCCATTTTTTCGTGTCGCCATGGCAACCATTTGTTGACAGGCAGTTTTGCCAAAAATCACTATTTTTGGTTCTAACAATGTAATTTTCACATTTATTTGCTATATTACTGCTTTTTTATTACATAAATAAAATCTTATATTATTTAGCATATCTTTCATAATTATATATGCATAAATGCTAATTTGATGACGTCATCAGCCCAAAATCCAAGATGGCGGACCGTATGGCCAGATCAAGAATAACAAGCTAATTATCCCTCAAAATTTGTAACTACCTGGTATTTTTTCATCAAAAAACATCTAAATGAATGAATTTAGTCTATTTCCATTACCCTTTGTGATTATTTGTTGCAAAAAAAGTAGTTTTAAAAATTCAAGGTGGTGGATATAATATGGCGGAGCCCAACTCGTATCTTAGATGTGCATGACGTCATTTTATGACGTCATCATGACGTCATCGATGTTGCTATTGGCAATACAAGTCGTAATAAACATTATTATTCTGTTATCTGCACTTGTTGTTACATTTTTGTAGTATAACTTGAAGTTTTCTGAGAATACCCTTTTTTCATGGGTCCGGCCAATATAATCAAATTGATGACGTCATTATTACGTCATCTTACGTCAACGTAATGTCAAACGTAAAATGTATGTCAGATATTATGTCGATATCATGTCCTAAAAATTTGGTGGCCCTACGGCACGTCGTTAAAGAGTAAGAGGACTTAGAAGTGGAGGGCCTCAAAAGCCCCCCCCCCCGGTCCAGGGATGACCAAAAAAGCCCGGTCTGAATAGGGTTAAGAAGTAAGTTTTTTGTTCATACTGGGCATATGATTTATTTGTCAGGTTCGTGACTAACGGAAAAGACTAGCGGAAGAGGATTTCGGCGGACTTCATGGATAAGATGCTACGTCGTTACGACAATACTACTGTACATATTTTTGGTTGTCATTCAGATGATGACGTCATTTCTTTGCAACTTATCATGTTTGAGTCATGTGACTACAGATACAATGCACATTTCATCAGACTGCAATGAAGTCAGCATGACACATTTCCCGGATATATGAGCTTTATTGTAAAACTTAAGTACAGTAAAAGAAAGTACAATCTATTACATGCAAATGTTTATATGAATAAACGTAATATTACAATATGATAAGTAAAAATGAACATTACGGAAATACGTAATATGAACAAATAAATTAACTAATTTAATCCAAAGTAATATAAATGAATGCTCTTTGTGAAGGAGGACTTTGAACGTTAGTGGTGACATGTTTTTTTTTCAAGATGCAAACAATCTCTAAAAGTAACATGTGACCTTACTAATTGCACTCAACTATGCTGTATGTTCAAATCAAGCACAATAACACCCTTGCAGAATAAGATAGAGCATTCAAAACATGTAAAGACTTTCTAATTAACTTTTAGATACCATAATAGAACGAATAGTGGGACACGGGCCCGATGTACGTCAGGTATCCACGGCCCCGACCGCTGTCTGTCCTCTGTCTGCCTCGCCCTGAATGAATACATTAATACATGAATACATTCAAACATTAAAACATGAATACATCGATCATGAATGAATTGATAAAACAATAATTGAATAGATTGATAAATCAAGACCTAAATAAACTAATAAATCAACACATTAATCAATGAAGACACGAATACATGCATAAATGAATGAATATTGCTAATCTTATCAGGATCCACTAAAACAAGTCACAGTGCACGGGGAAGTCGGATTATCATTGGGTTGTAAACGGGATTACGTAAGATTTCTGTCGGATTGTTACGTCACATTTTCCCGACGTTCGATCCGACATAAAACCACAAATCACCTTCAGTCGATGTAGTCTGCCCGTTGTTTTCCCTGCAGTCTTCCGATGCGTTCCCCACGAATGCCGGATATGTGCTGAATATGTGAGTGTGTAGATTCCCTGCTGCTTAGGTCACGTGGGACCAACAGAATGTACTTGTCCTGATTAACAAATAGTGTCGCAATACTACTTGACTTTGCATATGTAAGTATTGTAGGACCCTGTTATTCATCCCATTCAGTGTTGTTTGTATAGTTGTTGACAAATGCGTTTGCATTTAACCCTATCTAGACCGGGCTTTTTTGGTATATCTGGGACCGGGGGGGGGCTCTTTTGACCCCCCCCCCTTCGTAATTTCAAAACGGCTTGGGTTACGATCACCAAATTTGAAGGGAATGATGTAATAGTAAAGCTTTATATTTTCTGTAATTTTTGTATTGTTTGACGTAAAATGACGTAATCATGACGTCATAATGTCATTTTGGGCTAAAATCGTCTAAATATGAATTTTCAGCTATACTAATACAGGTATTAAACAAAACGATGACAATAAAGGTTACATTATTGGTGTCTAAGTCTGCCAAGTCTTTTGTTGCCAATGACGACGACACTGACGCCTATATGACGTCAGAAAATGACGTCATTTGTCCGCCATCTTGGATCGACAAGCTTGAATTTTCTAAAATACAATTTTTTCCACATATAACCCCAAAACCCAATAAAACTGGACTAAACAGGTTCAAGTAATTGTGTTTTGTAAGAAAATAAAAGATTTTGACGGTATTTGAGTAAAAATAACATGTATCTATCATTGAAAATGTCATTGTCCGCCATCTTGGATTTTGACCCATGACGTCATCAAATTAGCATAAATTATGAATATTTAATTAGAAATGTAACTTAAAATTACACAGGATGTTAATGATATAGATAAAAAAGTTTGGTCTAGCAATAAAACCTTGAAATCCCATAATTCAAACTGAAATTAGTAAATTTGGTAAAATATGCTTGTCAGAAACCCGTTGCCATGGCAACAGGAAAAATTACAAACTAAATTTTTTTTCGCAGCATTGTTGCCAACAATTTTTTAGAAAAAGTCACGAAGTTTCGTAGTCCTAGCATACGTCGTTCGGCTGTTATAGGACGTCAAAGTTGGCGCAGACACTGGCCAGGGCCGCTACCAGCACCACCTCGTCCGCCTGCCGCTGCCTGGACTGGGCCTCTCCCAGCACCACCTCGTCCGGCCGCCGCTGCCTGGCCAGGGCCACTCCCAGCACCACCTCGTCCGCCTGCCGCTGCCTGGACTGGGCCGCTCTCAGCACCACCTCGTCCGCCTGCCGCTGCCTGGACTGGGCCGCTCCCAGCACCACCTCGTCCGCCTGCCGCTGCCTGGACTGGACCGCTCCCAGCACCACCTCGTCCGCCTGCCGCTGCCAGGACTGGGCCGCTCCCAGCACCACCTCGTCCGCCTGCCGCTGCCTGGACTGGGCCTCTCCCAGCACCACCTCGTCCGGCCGCCGCTGCCTGGCCAGGGCCTCTCCCAGCACCACCTCGTCCGGCCGCCGCTGCCTGGCCAGGGCCTCTCCCAGCACCACCTCGTCCGGCCGCCGCTGCCTGGCCAGGGCCTCTCCCAGCACCACCTCGTCCGCCCCCCGCTGCCTGGCCAAAATAGAGCCATTGGGGGGCGAAGGTCAGCGGCAAAGGAGCGGGAGAAAAAGACTCTGCATTCCTTAGAAAAAGACGAAATGACAATGAATACGGGTTAGCGTTTTGTTGTAACATTATACGAATGTCAAACTTACCATCATTGGTACATGAAATATTCAAATCCATCCAAAGATATTTCATCTTTTTTTATAGCTCATTGAAAATTGTACTGCGCGATAAGTAACTCCATTATTAAGGAATGTCACTATACGAACGCTTCTTTCATTCAATGTAACTAAATAATATGGGCTATTAGGAACCGCAAACAATAACACATGCCTAAAAGGGAGTTTAAAAACCTTTATGTTAGTTCAGGTAAAAATAAAATGTCATAATGAACCAACCTTTACCTCTCCTAGCACTGCGCGGCTAGCCGCTGACCTCCGCCACCACTATCGCCCATGTCCATGTTGACTTCCATGCTGCAAGAAATAGCCAAGTTGAGTCATTTCATATATTGTTTCACAAATGAAACGGTACAAGAAATGTGACTTTCTTGTACGTGCCCATGTGCAATGTGTTGCAGAAAGGAAACATCGATATTCTGACACTGGACAAAATGCAGACTTCCGTTTTTACCTGTAAGACACTGTTTTTCGCCTTAAATAGGTCATCAAGAAGTTTCAGTGCAAAAGACAAACAGTACAAAACAGGAAAAGAATACTTATTCTTCTTTAGCATTGTCTGGCTCTGTCATCTCGGAATGAAAATCATGGACACTGAGCGTGTTATTTATAGTGTCCGATTTGGTAACGGAACATGATTGGTCACGACAAATGTTTAAAAAAAAAGCACATGTGTAGCATTAATAAGCACCTGACACCATAACTTAATTCCTTCCATGATTGACATTAAGACAAATTTGTCATTCTTAATTTCTTCACACTACAATAGACTTAAGTGACTTACACGCTTGCTATGCAACCGCTAAAACGTAATCATTAGGATTCTTTTTGGATTGTGAAAGCAGGTCCAAACATTTTCTCATTGATACCTTTATATCTCCTCAACCGCATTGTTAACTCATGTATATTTGTAGCAATACAAGTGATACAACCTGCTCATACATAACAATCAAGTTGTTATGGGAAGAATTCTTCTTTCACCTGGAAAGTTGTAATTCACAGGATTGTCGGCCAGTCCGCCGGTCTTCCTCCAGAGAAGTGATAACCAGATTTCGCCGAACTTCAGTGCTCCACCGTGCCGGGGAAGAATATTAACAAACAAGAAAATGATTAGAGTATGCCATGTACTCAACCTCAAAACCAGGTCACGCAAAGTTAGTACCGATAAAACATCTTGAACATGATATACTATGATATACTGTAATAAATTGACAAATAGGTAACGAAATAAATGTGATCTATAAGTATGCAAATTTCATCTTGACGTATAACATGATGGACAGTCTGCTATAATTGCAACACCTACCGGACATTGATGATCGGAAGTGTACACTCTTTTTGTTTTGTTGTGTGTTGCTTTTCTTTTGTTTTGAATTGCATGCCTAGTAAAGCGCTTCATGGCGTAATATACCAGGTTTGTACTGAACAGTACAAGTTACATATTTATTATCTACAGATTTATGTCATCCACTCACACCGGGAAGCACCCTTCAATGTGGTGTGTTAAACGTGCTCGAAGTGTGACTGTCCTCAGACAATTTAACGTCCTATCCCAGAGACGTCCCTAACCGAAGCTAGGTACTCATTTTCACCAGAATGAATTGACGAAATTGGTCTGGAGTGCCTTTCCCAAGGGCACGACGTGACGACACAAGTCAGGGGGCCCACACATTCCAACCCAGGACTTCTGGGTTCTGGGGCAAACACCCTGTCACTGCATCGCCGCTTTTACCCTGTTTGAGCACATACAAAACAACATGGAAATATATACATGCAGGGATTTACAATGAAACTCAGTACAAATGAGGTCATTTACAATGGGAACCTTCACTTTGTGGAAACCCCCAACCCATCCCCTATATGTCACACATCTGCACCCTGCTTTCACCGATAGCTGCACAGTATCCAGACATATTGTCCTTTCACAGCTATTTGTGGCAAACAGGTCTTCACACTTTTGAGGTTGCGGCCTGATAAACTATAGGAAATGGGGGCCTCTGTTTGGCCAAATTCATATGGCAATATGATAATATTGCATTCCGTATGTCTCAAGACACAGTAATATTGTCAACTGCAGTGGAATAGAAACCCACGATTTAACGACAAACACAGAATGTTCTCATATTTACATAAATGAAAATGACTACGCAAAAAGTAACTCATTTATGTATACTGGACTACATTTCATACGTGGACATATGTTCTTCATATCTATAAATAATGAAAAGCTACATTGAGAAATGATATTTGGCCGTACATTTGAAGAGTTCTTGTCCTCACAAACATATGGATTCATGTAACTGATATTGTGGCTGAGATTGGAGAATATTCAATAGAACTAGATGTTGAACCTTACTCTTTATAACAGGACTGTTTAGATGCCCCCAAGACCAATTTGACAATGAGGTGACTTTTAAGCAAATCTGTTTCATGCTATAGATGTCACTTTAACAAGCTTGGGATGATACAAGATTATTCTGCTGAGTGTACATATATGCATTTAACTTCCAAAGCTTATAAGTTTCATTGCAATTCACGAAGCAAGTTTATTTTATATATCAAGAAACAAACATGACAAATGTTCAAGCTAGGAACTGTTTATCAACTTTAGGACATGATAATATATACAGAATAATCATATTGGCATATGAAGTTTTCCAATGGCACAAATACAAATGAATTTCAAATAGTTAGACACAGGTTTTAAAAGACATACTTTCAAACGTTTCTAAAAGATATATTATATATGGCATGATAACAACAAGGTGAAGCTGTCAAAAATTATATCATATAGATTTTGTACACACAATGAAGAGTAATGTTAAAATGAAGAACAGGAATGCAGCCACTAGACAAAGACCAGCTGCCACAACTACATATTGAAACTGGAAGACATACCCACACCCTTCTAGGACAAATATTATGCAGATATTACAATTTTGATAGATGAACGTCATTTTCAAATGAACTGTAGAGGCTTGTGTACAAAACCTATTTGCCTATTTCATATGCAACTGATACACACCAACCTTTCATCAAAAATCACATCTTTGCTCTCTACCATAACAACTTGAATAATTCAGTATAACATCGACATAACATTAACAAAGTAAAGGTCATCTGAAGTTATAATGGTTTATTTGGCAAGCATGTCATACGAATCGCAGCCTTGCGGCTGAATTGAGGTAATGGCATTACATTCAGCACAGTTATCACTTCATACAATATAAACGATACAATTCCTAGCACATTAATATAAGAAGCAAGGTTTAAAATATCTATAAATGAATTACTCGATTGAAAACTAATATTGCACATTCAATTAATCGTGATTTTCCATCATATTGCACTAAGGTACATACGCAGTGGGTAAAGAGCAGCAACCAGGTCAGTTCGGAATTCAGATGTGCTTTTGCATCAGTACTAGGATGAATTTAGCAGTCTGACGAGGAAAGGGATGCTGCTGCACAGGCAGTTTAAGGCATGTGACACCTGTAGATTCTCAGTCGAGCAGTTATATGGCCATAACTTTTGATGTAACCATCTGTTTTCAACAATTTTTGGCCAGTTAACGTAATTCACCCATATTCAAAATATGATGACAAGAAAATTGTGGATCCTCAATATTTTGGGTTTAAAAAACCATTTTTTGGTAAAAAATAGGGATGCTATTAAAATGGGTCTGTGCCCACTATGAAATGATTGTCTAACTGAGTCATATTTTCTGGAGTAATAGATTATATCTCTGTGATATCTAATATGCCTGGGGATCTTGCCGCTATACCTAGGTAAGACTCAATTTTGGGGCAAAAACAGAATTTTTCGACAATTTTTTGGTATTTTTCGTACAAATATCTATACAGCCACGGAAATCAAAGATATTGCAAGAAGACCCACCTGATTTCTGAAGGTCTAAGGCTTAATGAACCTAAATCTGCCCAAAACTCGTAATAAAACTGGTGCCCTGATGTGGGCAGGGGCCGACGAAACACTACTTACCCTACAAGAACTGCGCCCAAGTAAGACATGTTTGACTGTACGTAACATAAACCGATGGTAAAATATGAATGTTTTATGTCTGTATCTGTTAAATCGCTGTTGTATCAATGCGAAATTTCGCAAGCAGTTAGCCTTATAAGGCATCAGTCAACTGCCATACTATTATTTTGGGCTAGAAATATAGATTTATAGCATTATTTTGCTGTTTACTTGAAGTATGAGCGCCTCGCTATTTTCCCGCCACTCCACACCCCGGGAGGTCGGAACCCATGTTCGGACTGTACCACTTGCAGCTCTCGCGGGGGTGCCCTTTTGTTAACCGCTCTAGTTATGTCGATATTTGATAAATACTAGATCAATATCTTTAACACTCAATATTAATAAGTCTTAAAAAGTAGTTAGTGTAACCCATACATCGTAAGTTCCTGTTTTCGCAATGTAACATTAGATACTGACATTGGACCGTTCTAAAAACGCTCCGGCCCGGCGGGGTTACCTAAGGTCACGCAGTGGTTCGAATTTCATGTTCGACCAAAATTGTCACAGGCCTTAAAGTGCCCGTGTGTTATGGTACCGGGCAGTTCTAGTGAGAACAGGGTTCAGGTTATTACAAGTTCTGGTAAGACGGCCGCTGATCTCGCCACGGGACGGTGGAAGCCAGTCACGGTAGAGGGGAGAGTTTAACAGTCCTGAGTCCGAACTTTCTACATAACAGGGTCCGTCTCGCCTCAAGTGTCGGGAGGTTGAGTTGTTGGCAGGCCTCTAAGTAGGAGGAGTAGTGCTTGCCTAGAATTGTGCGGCACGCACGACGTTGTATGTTCTCAAGTTGTGACGCTTGGGTACTGGTGAGACATGGACTCCAGGCGGATGCAGCGTATTCGAGGAGCGGCCTAACATAGCATGTGTACACTGCTAGAAGGTCTTCCTGGGGGAGGTGGAACTTCTTTAGTTGTCTTAAGAGGAAAAGGTGCTTTGAGCTCTGTTTGGTGATGTGAGTGACATGTGTGGCCCATTTCAGGTCAGCCTGTACCCATACTCCCAGTAACTTGGCAACGCGCACAATCTGGAGGTCGTGGCCGCTGATGTGGAGAGGTGGGAGTGGGGGCGGTGTTCTAGTGAAAAAGACGTGCATCGCCTTGCATTTCGCAGGGTGTAATTTCATTGAACTTCCTGTGGTCCACCGGTCTAGTGCGTTTATGTTGTCTTGTAGGAGGGAGGGTTGGCGGATGAGTCTGCTCTCTACGAGGGTGAGGTCGTCTACGAATTTACAGTTATCTGCCCTCGAGTCCTTTGTGGAGCTGTTGATTAGGGCGATAAAGATGATGGGCGCCAAGACTGTGCCTTGAGGTAAACCGCATGTGAGTACTTCCCACTCTGAGTAAGCGTTTTGGTAGGATACGCGTTGTTTCCTACCAGATAGGAAGTCACAGATCCAGGGTAACAATGACGGTCTGCAGCCAAGCTCGTGTAGTCTCGTTATCGCGGTGGTATGGTCTACGCGATCAAACGCCTTCGAGAAATCAGTTAGGACTACAGTGCTTATTGACCCTGCTCGGTCGGAGGCCTTACTGAGTTGATGTAGGATCCTGGTGAGCCGCCGAACTGGTTAGGGTCTATGTTATTGATGATGTCCGACATAGCCCACGTGGAGATGAAACTTTCGCATACCTTCGCTAGTACAGACGTTAGTGAGACAGGCCTTAGCTCATCCACAGTTGGAGGTTTTGATTTAGGTACTGGGATAACTGTCGCTTCTCGCCATTCACACGGTACACGGCCCTCGGATAACGATGTGTTTAGAATGTCGGTGAGCGGCTGGCTAAGCTCAAACGCAAATTCTTTTATTAGGCGGCAGGAGATGTTGTCAGGGCCGGTTGCCTTCTGGATGCTTACATTTTGTAGTTTGTGCCGCATCTCCCATACGTTCACCTGCGGAGGTTGGAATGAAGGGAGGAATACGGGGAGGCGGCTCAAGTCCAATGGAGGTAATCCCTGTGTTATCTTACTCAAGGTGCTGTTAATGGCGTCTGCAGTCGCTTTAGTTTCGTCTGGTGAGATGCCATCGATGTGGATTGTTGGCTTTGCTTTGCCCATGTTGGCCATTGTTTTGATTTTTCTGTGCCAGTTTTCTGGGTCTTGCTTCCGAAGCTTCTCCACATTGTTACTGTAGAAAGACTGTTTTCTTCTCTTTATGCTTGTCTGTATTTTGTTTCGCAGTGCTTTCCACTTGGAAGTTTTGCCTTGCTTGAATGCTTCCTGGCCGCATAATATCAACATAACATTAACAAAACCGTCTATAGTAAAGTCTCTAGTATGTCCAGGATCCAAATACTTGACTGCGCATTAAAACGAATTCAAAGGATTATAAAATGAAAATGCTTAGAGAATTTGATTTCAAGATCCTGCTGTGTAAACTTTTCCTCAATAGATCAAAACTGATAAACACTACCGGGAGTGTTTACAGCCCCACATGCCCCAAATATGTAATACAGAGGGAACCTTCATACACAAATGTACTGACTCATGTATTGAGAGATTATCCTGAAGACAGATTAACTTTTAAAAGTATGAAAAAAGAGTTCAAAAAAGCCTCTAGTGCCCTGCAGTCTCCAGTAGCCTGATGATAGGCCCCTGACCTGCTCTGTCGTCTGCGCGAGCAGGGCTGACGCAGGCAGTGGCGATCTGGTGCATGCAGGGGTATCCGGTCTGCACCACTGCCTCCATGCCTGTGTGTGGACATGCCGGTGGGCACATTGAACTTTGCAGGCTGTACAGCATGGCAGGCACTGCCAAAATCAATGATTTTGGCTGTAATCCGCTTGTCTCTCTTTGTGACCATGACGTTGTCATGCTAAAACAACAAAACAAGATAAAATGGTCATTAATACTTTCCAATACAACATTATACCCCCCCCCCGTAGTTTGATGCTAACATGCCCATATTCAATCGTGGACTTAAGTCTCCCTAAACAGTTCATACCCAAGCATAATGAAGCTAAATGGACCAGAATTGAGACCAGTGCACTTGCACTTGCACTGTGTTACAGGCAAATATTTGGGGTGGAAGACTGTAATGTTGTTTAACTGACTTGCTCCTCTAAAAGTGTCTCTCAGTTGTCTTGCCATGTGTGAGCCTCTTGTCTTAATAGTTATTGAGTGAAATCAGGTTATCAAAGAAGGTGATTGAATAGTTAGATCTAAACCTTTACTCACTTTCCCCATGCAGGTAGGCCAGGCCTCGGGCCACCACCTCCGTCAGGATCAGGACGAAATCCCATGTCTTGAGCAGTAGGGGCTCTGCTGGGTGCTCCATGGCACTCGTCAGGGTGAGGGAAGTTCTGCTACCTGCTGCACAGGAGACAAACTCCTGGACAAGGAATGGCTGTGCCACATACAGGTTCCATCCAAATAGGAAGGGAAACCAGTGTCTGTGGCACACCCTAGCCTGGATATTTGCCTCCTGTCGCAGGTCTGCCCTCCTCGCTGCACTGTCTACCACCTTACATGCCACATAGGAGTTGTTGGCACCTGTCAAAAACACAGTGTCAGAAATATATTTTGAAAGTTTGCATAGCAACATATTACCAAGAACATGTATCATGTATATAGAAGCATCCAAATCAGATTCAGTTCTACTACATGTACCTTTGAACTGTTTAGAAAATATATCTACACATCTAGTATATTAAAAAAAAACTTAAAAAACTTATTAAAGAATATATGACATGCCCTACAAAGTAAACAAAGCTGTGGTCACATAAATTGTATGATTTTGATGTTGTTAAAAATTGCTGTGACAAAACCTGAACCCCTGACGTAGATTTAGATAAAGAAACTTTTGCATAGCAAGACAGCAAGCAGGGTTTGTAAAACACATAAACCTGGTATGGCCCAAGTCCGAAATCATGCTACAATTGTACGGTGCCATATAACCAAGGCTAAAAGAAGACGCCTATTATAATTGACACAATAAAAGGTGTGCTATTTGAGGCAGTAAAAAGATAATGAGACTAACGTGCTGGTAAATCTGAAGATCGTGGTGTGTTTTTAGATACATGAGAAGTTAACTTACGGAAGGAAAAACTATTTCAAAACCTTTGTGATATCGTGGTTTTTAGCAACAACAAATACAGATTACCTGTGCATGTCTTTTACTGGCAATGTGAGGTTATCGTAACAGAGAGGCAGGTAGTTATTTCTGCAATAAGACAAATGGTAAACACTTGAACAGAACAAAGGATTAGTTAGCACGTTGATTAGACTGTTTGTACAATGTCAATGTCCCATAATTAGAACACAAAAGGAGGGATTGAGGCATCAATCCCCGTACCATTCACGTCGGCGTCACAGATCAATAACAGAGCTCGGTCAACATTCGGCGAGTTACAAAATTATGGGCATTTTCGACAAAAAGTAGGACCGACGTGCTGGCGATTACTAGGGCTTCGGTGACTTTTAACAACTCGTTTGTTGGAATTAACCTCCGCGTGGTGGCAGTTGTGCACACACAACAAAATGCAGAAAGTCAGAGTGAAACACCAAACCCCTTGCAATCTGTGACAGGGAGACTTCTTGGTGAAAAATACGGTTGATGCTCGGGCCAATGTATAGAATAAATACGGCCGGCGTTCGCTTGAATTATGACGCCGGCTTTCATGGCTTTATCGTTACTAAATTTCACATTATATCGACATCAACACAAATTATGGACTGGTTGGGGGATACGATGGACTCTTTGAAATCTATGTCTGACTCAGTGATATACAAAGTGAAGTTTCATGCAATATGCACTAAAAGTTCTTTCAAAAGGGAAAACGAAATCTACTAGCAAGATGAAAACTTACATCCAAGCCGCTTCAGGTAGACTTCCCCAAAGCTCCCCGCGCCCAGGGAAGTTGGCCCGTCAGCAGGATCCGACAGGTCACTGTCATTGATCTTGGGTAGACGCGGGGTGTGAGGCTGCATGGCCAGCGCTGTCCGGAGGCGCCTGATCTCTCGCTCTTTGACCATGATGGTCGTCCGGCAGTCCTCCAACTCCTTTTCCATCTCGTCTCGAAGGGTCTGCTTTACGAGCCGCTTGTGCTGCTCGAGCTCTTCCACAGCTTGCTGCTTCTTTTCTTCGAAAGCACCTTTTCTTTTCACTTTTCCCCTTTGTCTCTTACACTGCCTCTGTTTGAGATTCACTTTCCCCATGATCGAGTTCCAGAGTTTGGGACAAAGTGTTCTACCGTGCCGACAGCAGCCATGTGATTGGTCCTCCCAAGGAAAGTACCAAACAATATTGGGAGAGGGGAACATTCCACGAATTACACAAGGACTACTAATGGTATGAGACATAGATTTATTAGAAACAGTAAAGCAAGATGTTTCCAAACCGTGCAGTTAAATCCATTCCACATTTTGGTCTGATTTGCTATACAATATAACTTGGCATTCTTGCTGCTGCAACGCCACCTACATCGGCTATAAGTAGCAGCAAGAAGTAGTTCCAAGTAGCAGTTCCAAGTAGCAGCAAGAAGAACAGAACCAAGCTCCATTATGGAGTTGTTAACATTCATAGTCACCACCACTTATTTCAGTTTTAGAGGCAACATTTACCAACAACGGTTCGGTACAGCGATGGGAAGCCCGGTCTCCCCGGTTCTAGCTAACCTCTTCATGGAATGGCTAGAACAGCAGGCCATGGCCACAGCTCCGGTGAACTGTAGGCCGAAACTTCGGAAGAGATATGTGGATGACATCATGGAAATTATAAGACAGGGGACACACCATGAACTTACCGACCACTTAAACTCCATAGACCCCACGGGTAGTATCAAGTTCACCCATGAGGAAGAAGATCAGGGCACTCTACCCTTTTTGGACACCTTACTAGTGAGGAGAGAAGACGGCACGGTGAAACTTTTGGTCTACAGAAAAAAGACCCACACAGACCAGTATCTAGACTTCAATTCCCATCATCCGCTTCACCAGAAACTAGGAATAATCAGAACGCTGATGGAAAGGAGCAAAACAGTGGTCACAGAGGAAACAGACAGACAACAAGAGGTCAAACACATCAAACAAGCCCTGTCACTCTGTGGTTACCCAGACTGGATTTTCAAAAGAGTGCAACATCAGTCCAACAAACCCAAACCCAAGAAAGAAAAGAAGAAAGAAGAACAGAAGTCGAAGGGCATGATCATCATACCTTATGTCAAAGGCATTACAGAGACACTTGAAAGGATCTTCAGAAAACACGCCATTGCCACGGCAGTTAAGCCCAAGACCACGCTCAGAAACTTGTTGGTGCATCCCAAGGACAGACTGGAAGACCCCTCTAAAACAGACTGTGTCTACAAGATTCCGTGTAAAAGTTGTGACAAGGTGTACATTGGAGAGACGGGCAGGACTTTCAACACCAGACTTGAAGAACACAAAAAGGAGGCACAAAATAGCAACGGCAGTGCATACACAAGATTTCAGAAGAAGGCAGCAGAACAAACAGAGAACAAATCGGCAGTCACAGACCATATTCATAGAAACAATTGCGTAATAGACTGGGAGGGGGCAAGAGTCATTGACAGAGAGGAAAACAGAAGAACTCGATGGATTAAAGAAGCAGTTTGGATCAGAAAATCAGTACCAGTCATGAACAGAGACGAGGGGGGATACAAGCTGAGCCACGTCTGGGATGGCATTCTTGCTGCTGCAACGCCACCTACATCGGCTATAAGTAGCAGCAAGAAGTAGTTCCCGTCATTCCACCCTGATGATGGTGTCTGACAGACACCGAAACGTCGGAAGAAAGTTATTTTCTGGTTGTGCTAAAAGAACCTTACTATATGAATAATTGCCAACCTGATGAAGTTTTTCACGGGTATACAATATAACATTATATAAAATAAAAAGAACCGCCTCCACGCAATTACGCCCCTACATCAGTATCGTCGCCTGAACCATTTGCAGGTAACAGGCAGGTGTTCCTCAATTCACTGTCAGTTGACCGAGCAGAGCGCGCTAGCAGTGATGTCCTTCTCTCTGTCCAAATCTCATCAGGCCCAGAAAGACAACCTACTGACCCCGTGTACGCCCGCTATGACGTTTATTGCCCATGTTGGTTCACTGGTTTAAGCTCTAGATGAAGATGGCGTGTGGAGTAACGGGACCGTAAATACAGCCCACAGTGATGGAACTCTGACAGTCAAATTCGACGGTTGGAGGAATCAATTCAACAACCGAGTCAACTCCACCTACGTGCGGCAGCATCTGAAAAGTGTAAAGTTGATGTTTCAAAGATAATCGCCGAAGATACCGTTTGGTTCAAGGAGAATGACGAGGTGAGAAATGGCACTGTTGTGTGGGTGGGCCCATTCACAGAGCGATTGGCACTGCAGACAGAAGCCCAACCTCAAGACAGTCTTTGCTCTTCGACAATTGTGAGGTTCAACCAGCTCCAACCAAAACCAACACAGAACACTGTGAGAACCAAACGAAGGGCACCTGCAAGTGCTCCGCTTAGAGGAAACCGGGAGCCGCTGTCCCCATATTGTCACACAGGGATCAATTCATCATGGATGGCTATCACAATCAAGAAAACACTGTTCACATCTCATTGCTCCCAACTCTTTGGTGTGCAGGTATGGGATTCATTTAGTTCGAGTGTCCTGTCCAAATGTCGCATTGCTTACAACAACTGTTTTCGTATAATAATGAATTTGCCTAGATCCTGCAGCGCTAGTAAAATGTTTGTGTTTAACCATACTGATACGTTCGATGAAAGAAGACGTTGACGTAAAGACCCAATAAAGTTTTGTGGGCATGATAATGCCATCTGCAATGTGATATCGTGACGAATTAGCACATAATTGAGTTTTTGCATTGACGCAGGTGTATCACAGGTAAGGGACTCAAGGCGTTCTTGGTGTGATTCATAGGTGTGGGGTAAGAATTTATGGTAGTGCTGTAGTCTGCCCATTCAGCGCACTGTGTGAGACGCAGGAAACAACTGTACAAGGACTTTCCAGAGATGGAGGCACAAGTGGTTTACAAGGACATTGAACTTCTTGTTGTTGTGTCATAAATGATGTTGGTCACATTTGTTTGAATAGTTTAGACATAATTCATTATACTAACAGTTCCTTCTGGGGTGAATGACTGGAATCCGGAGGGAGTAAACTTATTCCCAGCATTGCAGCGCATGCCTGGCATGAATTGTACGGAAAGACGTCAGTACCTCAGGGTGCACAGAATTGTACATTGGGGATGTGAGCTTATGAGTTTTGTGACTGGACCGAGGCAACATAATGTGAAAATATTTAAGCTCGGTGAATACAGTTGACATACTTGGTACAGCGAGTGCTGAAAGTCATAGCGATGGTCTATAGCGTGTTGTAATTATTGACGAGTGCGAATACTTAGTATCCGTTTGCAGTGTTGTACTTATGCAGGGCATCGTGGCATTACTAACGGAGCTTCAAGCACTTTAAAAACAAGTGCGGTCGATAAGAAGAGGCCGCTCGTTTACGACATGAAAGAAGGGCTGGTGTAGTATGCTGGGATACCGGGGCAGCGTTCGACCTACAACGCGATTAGTTATGCAAACACGCAAAGAAAGCCATAAGAGACATACAGTACTCTATTATCTAAGATCAAAATATTTCCTTCGGCAGGAGATGATTATTTTCAGGCAGCTTTTTGTGAACCAGTTTGGGAGCGGCTTGGAAAAACAAGTGAGCAAAGAGATCGCCCAATTCGCAAAAGCCCAGGAAAAGATGTCAAGGCTAAAGGGTAAAAAGTGGGCGTTTCTACATAAGTATAATGTAATAGGAATAACTAACCTCTACCCGGCACCGCGGCACTAGGCGCTCAGAACCATCACCCAAACGAAACAATACGCCGCCACCATCAAAGATGCCATCAAAGATACTCTGCTCCGGACATGGATTCCTCTTCAACTTTGTCGCGGGCAGGTGTAAGATGGGGCGGCTAACACGCAGGGCAATCGTTCTGGGGTTGCGACCCGCATAAAAATAAAGGAGCCTGAGGCTGTTACAGTGCATTGCTGGGCCAGCTCTCGTAACCTATGCCTGCAAGACATCTGCAGACAGATAGGAAGACACTGTTCTATTAACTGGCTTATTTCTGAACACAACAATCTCTGCGCCCAACACGCTGAACCGTGAAGACAGCAGGTCACGACGACAGTTGAGTATGGTCTGAAAGTGGGCGATGCAGAGCGCAGAGCAGGTCTCCAAAACGTTGTAAAAGAAGGACTTAAGTGTAAAAGTGGCCATTACCTCAGTCAATACACTAAAGTCATACATCGGTCGGCTGCGGACGGATGAATCCTTAAAATCTTTCTTCATTGCGTTGGAGGAGACTGCTAGAGTGCTGTACATTGGAGAGCCAGCCCTATCACGCTACCGGCGACAGCCAAGACGGCTAGACCTCTGCGACTAGACGAAGAAAGTGAGGCACACCGGCATGCGACCCCCAATGACTTCTGCCGTCACGTGTTTGTCCAGGCGTGTGATTTACTGATTGCCGACCTGTCACAGAGATTTGATCAGGACTTCCTTAAACCTGTTGTTTCCATGGAGAAGTTCCTCCTAGAGGCTGCCAATGGCAATAACTTCTCAGGCCACATAAGTCAAGTCTTCTGTGTTTGCAAAAGAGATGGATCAACCCAAAATTACCCTCCCTCCAACTATCATAAAGCAGGAGCTTCCTAAAGAAAATGTGACCAGCTTCCGCACCGTCTGTTCCGCAACTTCAACTGGGCCTCACCGCACAACATTTTCAGACTCACAAACTGCTCCGGCCATATTTAACCATTCCCATCGAGAAGGCGGTCTCTTCACTAAAGACTCCTCCATCTTCAATGGCGAAACAGGGGCGGAACAACTGCATGCTGTTACATATGCGCAAGGACATTGTGCACAGTATGGAATTGAATGCCATCGTAAGACAATTTATATCTCTGAAAGAAGAGCAAATGCGCTTCTTTGGAAATCAAACATCTTAACTGATACTGATGTCATAGAATGCCAACGTAAATTCTAAAGTCAAAGACGTAAAATACGGTAATGGACTGGATTAACGGTTTATGCTTTCACACCCGTTAAGATATTAAAATAAACAGTGTCTCCTTGAGTGTATGGAAAGAATCATTTTGTGTCATCGCCGATTTCCAATAAAGAATGTTTTGTGTATAAATATGGTCTATAGTTTCTTTCATCACAATGTCGCAATCATTAAACCCATTGCTCGGTCGCTTCAAAGTATAAGTAAACAGTGGACTTTGTAGATCTACCTGTATATAATATTATTAATTGTCAACCCTGTTAATCGCGGACCCAAGACTAGAGAGTAACATTACGTAGTATATAGTTCTAACCGGAAATGTCGTCAATATCTGATTGGGTTTATGGTAACAGTATGCTTTCCAGTTTTGCTGCACATGATAGATTGAAATGGTATACCTTGGCGTTAAGAAACGAGACAGTGGAAAGGAAACAATGTCTCTGGAAATAGATACCTACAATTGGAGGAAACGGTTTAATAAAACAGAAAATTGTACAATCACACTTCAGACAACAAAGCCATATGAAATTTAATAGAAAATTAACGACAGGTTGTATACATAAGGAAAATTCAAGGAAGTTACATGACGTTGCCGATAAAGCTGTTTATGGCATTGGACACTTAGCTGTAAATCTTACAGATTTAGACTTTGCAGATGATCTGACACCGATAACACACCTAGTAAAGGATGGTGAAGATCTTTTGCAGTCTCTCGAGAAAGTAGTGGCTCAAGTTGGACTCTATTGTAACGCAGCAAAAACTGAATTCATAAACACAAGTACAGGTATTACCATTGCACCAACTGATCTCAAATCTCTATCTCGAACTTGCATGAAACAAGTAGAGGACTTTAACTACCTTGGGTCCTACATTATGAACTCTTTAAAGGAGTTTAGAATTAAGAAAGCGATGACCTGGAATGCAAGTATGAAACTTGATAATATCTGGCTTTCGAGTATAAATAGCAAACTGAAGGTACAAGTCTTTCGCGCAGTACGAGCCCATTCTCCTATATGGTGCTGAAACTTGGAATCTTACCACTCATTTGGACAAGAAACATGACGGGACGTACAAAGCACAAGAAATTGAGGAGCTGCTTTCCTTCATTGTCACGATCACGCAATTCACCTTCAGGGGTAACATCGACCAGTAGAAATGGGACAGCAGCGGGGAGTTAACGTTCTGTATCCCCGGTACTCGCTAACTTGTTTATGGAAGGGCTGAAACAAGAAGCTTCTTCCACAGCACCCATCAAGTGCAAGCCTAAGTTATAGAAAAGGTACGTGGATGACGTGGCAGAATTTGTGAGGAGAGGAGCCCAGCAAGAGCTCACAGACCACCTCAATAGCATCGACCCCACCGGCAGCATACAGTTCAAGTATGAAGAGGAGAAGGAGGGTACACTACCTTTCCTCGACACCCTTCTAGGGCATAAGGAAGATGGCACAGTGAAACTTTTGGTGTACAGGAAGAGTACGCACACGGACCAATACCTCAACTTCCATTCCCACCACCCTCTGCACCAAAAGCTAGCAGTAATTCGCACCTTACTGGACCGCTGCAAAACAGGGGCTACATATTGCTCATTCCATTGTAAAAAAATCTACATGTATGAGAGAGATGGAGAAAGGAACCTGACAGGCATCAAGTGAACAGACTTTCTTCCATCATCTGCATCAGAATGTAGGGAAGATGTGAACGCTGCAGCCACTTCACAAGCTGACTACTACAGCCTGTTGGAGGAGGAGGAGCCAGAGACAGAATCAGAACCAGTACAGCAAGAGCGCGAAAAAGATGATGTCTACACTGCCCAGACATTCGTACTCAGGTTAATACAGTGGTTACTGACAGCGTGAATACTATTATAGCTGTGACAATGACATATTTGGCATTATAGGAGAATATTGTTTATATCATCTTTACTACTATGCATGTATAGTTACAGCCCATGGCAACAGTGATGTTTGTCTTGATACGACTCGCGTTCACACCTTGTATATTATGTTTGTATCTTGGCTGTATTTGATGTAGTCTCTGGTACTTGTGCTAATCCAACTGTCTTCCAGTTCTGCTCTACAAAACAAAAGCGTTGTCTGCCAGATGGAACCTTGCACTTGTATGGTAGAAGTAACAGGACTGGTTCATCAATATCAATAGAAAAATACCGACTAATTAGTGGATGATAAATAAAACAGCATGCTAGAGCCTAGGGAGTCAGTTTGTACAGAGAAGCACTGTGGTAACATTACAGTGTACACTCCTCGGCACACATTGGCACAATATTCTGATTGCTGTATATGCTGATTTGCCATGGCCGCTGATGCCCGTGCGTTGCTGGCTACCCCCTCGCTTGATGCTGTGGATTTCATCATAATATCTTCGGAAGACGAGGCCCATGTTCCCGACGAGGTCCTGGCCAACATGCCGCTGCCGTTCCTGCCGCACCGGGGGTTGTGGAGGGGCCTCCTGCTGCCGCTGCTAACCCTAATCGCCGAGAGAATCCAGCCTATCGTTGGGTATTCACCATAAACAATTATACGGAGGCTGAGTGTGCTGCCCTGACTGCCATCACATTGGAGACCCTGAAGTTCCTGGTCGTGGGCAAGGATGTCGGGGAGAACGGCACGCCACACCTGCAAGGATTCATCAATCTGCGTAAGAAAACTAGAATGCAAGAAAAGAACATTGTTAGTAACAGAGCCTTTGTACAGCGTGCTGTAGCTTCAAACCATGATAATGATGTATATTGCTCAAAGGGGGTAACGTAGAATCGGCGAACCATCCAGTCTCGGGCGACGCAATGACCTGGAAAGCGCTGCTGAGTAGTTTAAGGGGGACCTGCCCGGGATATGCCAAGTGTGTATATTAAATTCCATAGGGGGTTAAAATCCCACTGTGAGATCACTTACCTGGCCCCTAAGCGTGACTTTAAGACACTTGTTTACGTATTTGTGGGTCCACCTGGTTGCGTAAAATCTTCTAGGGTCAGAGAATACTCCCCAAAATGATAGAACTACATTCTGGAAACCACGTGAGCCCTGGTGGGATGGTTACTCTGGACAAACTGATGTTGTACTTGATGATTTCTATGGAGACATAGGCTATGGCATGTTACTGAATGCAATGGATGGCTATCCTCTCGGTGTCCCTGTGAAGGGCGAGTTTTTTTTAAACTTTGTAGCCCGTAGATTGTGGATAACATCGATAAGTTCCCTAACAAATGGTGCAGGTTTGACTATTATTCACCTACGCCAAGTTCCGCCGTTTCAGTATGATGCAGGTGTGGAATCCTTATGCTAATGACTTCGAAGAGTTTGAGATGACTAAGGATCTGACTTACAAGCAAGAGATTGTCTATGAGTATGATTTCTAATATGTGAATTAGATTATCCTAGAAAATAGGGTTAGTTCCGTGAAAGCTGATTATTACTGTATTCTGATTATGAATAAAGAGTTCTGAGCAGTAGTTGTGCTTCTGTCGTGAATATCCGTTTTCGTGTAACCTTCATGCTTGCCCTCTTCATGATGGCAGGCGATATATACAAAGTAATCCAGGACCTATTAAGTACCCCTGTGGGGAGTGTGGGCGCGCTGTCGCTATCAACCATAATGCGATACAATGTGATCATTGTGATCAATGGATACACATTAAATGCTACAGAATTACCGATAAGATGAATAGGACCTACCAAAATTCATCTTGTTCATGGATCTGTAACTGTTGTGGCATGCCTAGCTTCACATCAAGACTATACATGGATCCATGGGGCAGAGGGATCATTCTACAGTCCCCTGTCAGACATGGACGACAACACTAATCTAAACTCACACATCTTATCTGATCTACCCACAGGGCTCAGTCCAGGCTCCAATTCCTGGTCCTCAGTACGATCCACCCCCACCCAATCTCCCTACCTCAACCTCTTCCCCCTGCCTACCCCAGAACCACCACAATGGTAAGAAAGCCTTACATAATATCCACATTTTATCCCTGAACTGTAGAAGCACAAGGGGGGGGGGGTAAGAATGCCCAGTTCAGGGTACTGATTGACACTGAACAGCTAGATGTTATATGTGGTAGAATCCTATCTAGATGCAGACACTGAAAATGGGGAAATATTCCCAGATGACTATGATGTATACCGTAAAGATCGTAATAGTCATGGTGGAGGAGTATTCGTAGCCGTTAAAACCAATCCAATTTCAATCCCAATTTATGACCACTCCCAGCTCTGGAGTGGAATATATAGAAAAACTCTCTCAGCCCATAAGTAATATAACAGCAAAATCAGCATCCCCCAATATAGCGTTATTCGGTGACTTCAATCTACCTGACATAAACTGGAATGCAAATCCTGTATCTATCAATCCATCACCTCAATATGGGTTTTCCGTAAACCAGAAATTTGTTGATACGATCCTAGAATCAGATCTTACCCAGATTATCCACACGCCAACCAGGGGGAAACATTATATTAGATCTTGCCCTTATTTCAAACCAATAGCTAGTAGAACAAGCTAACACCCTGCCAGGCATAAGTGATCACGAAGCAGTCTCTGTGAAAATGAAAACTCATATTAAGCCAATTAAAAAGAAACCACGCACAGTAAATCTATATTAAAAAGGTTGACAAGACATCTTTCTCAGAAGATCTTCAAGAACTGGACAAACACTTTCATGATAGAATACTTTCATGATAGAATACCATCCAACTTTAGTGTTGAGCAAAACTTGATACTTCACAAAGGGCCTTAAGCAACTAATTGCTAAACATGTACCTCAGAAAAGGATATTTTGGAAACATCATTGTCCATGGGTCACAGCACCAATAAGACGAGCGATCAAGAAAAAGGAGATGTTGTATAAGAAGGCTAAAGAGTCTCAAAGCGAATACGACTGAGACAAATTCAAACGTCTACGTAGAGAAGTGAAACAAGGAATCAATAGAGCTCATAATAAACATCTTGATGAAATCATGGAAAATGCACTAGACAACCCTAAGAAATTCTGGAATTACATTAAATGTAGAAAACAATCTGCCACAGGAATTGCACCGCTAAAGCACAACAATAACCTCGTATCAGACAGTAAGTCAAAATCGGAAGTACTCAACAAACAGTATGATTCAGTATTCACTGAAAAATACTTAACCTCAATACCAGATGTAGGACACAGTCCTCACCAAGACACGCCTCAAGTACTGGCCACCCCTGATTGGGTCCACAAGCTTCTAGAAGGAATAAATCCTCACAAAGCTTCAGGACCTGCCTTAATACCATGTAGGATCCTGAAAGATTATGCCAAAGAAATCAGTCCAATCCTGCAAACCATTTTCAATCAATCCTTAGAGAAAGGCGACATGCCCGAGGACTGGCGAGGAGACTTTGTCCATCTTATCTTGAAGAAAGGGGATAGAAGTGAACCTGCTAATTACAGAGCAGTGTCCCTCACCAGCGTGTGCTGTAAGCTACTTGAACATATTATATACTCTGACGCGGGGTAAAGTAAATTAGAACACCCGGTCACGCACGTGAATCTGCCAAAGGTGAATAGCAAAACTGCGGCAGGGGACCTCTAAACGCTGGCACCCGTTTAAAGTAAAACTGACCAACGATTTTAGACCAAAAAGAGTATTTTTCAGTCAAAGTTTGCATTTTGTACAGTGTCAGAATATCAATTTGTTTCCTTTCTGCAACACATTGCATGTGCACACGTAAAGGAACGGCACAAGTATACTGTATTATTTTATTTGTGGTGCAATATATGAAATGACTCAACGAGGCTATGTTTTTGCAAAAAGGACGTGACAGTCATATGCATGGATATGAATACAGGCGATAGGGGTGGCGGGGCTCAGCGATTGGAGGCGGCCGAGAGGGAGTGACTAGCCGTGAAATGGAGGAGCTCAGCGATTGGGGGCGGTCGAGACAGAGAGCATATGGGCACTTTAAAAACAAACACGTATTTTTTACCACTTCATGTATGACATGACGGGATGCAATATATCAAATGAATCACAAGGCCTTTTTTCGTATCATACTTTAGTAGTCTTTGCATTGGCATTACCCCGGCGTTGTGTCATAGTTGGCATAGACTGAGTGACAGTAGTGGTATGAACATAGCCAGTGACACAGCTGGTGATGGCGGAGCTCAGCGACTTGGGGCGGGAAGGTCATTGAAATGATGAATTTTAAAATTTAGGTGTAACTTCGGTCTATGTTTTTAGTAGTTGAAACAATTTGGCAGTTGAAGGCATCTTATTCATGGTATAACTCTCCAGGTTAAACAACGTGTAAACAGGATGTTGGGCTGACAATTTCTGTGTAGAGATATATTGCAATCTCGATGTACCTCATTTTATTGCCTTTCTCAATTTGTCATTCACGTGTACGTAGGACAACGAAGATGAAGCTGTTTCACAGGGCTATTCCTGCAAAGATTGTGGTATCAGGACTTCATACGAATCTACTTTGTCCCGACACATACGGGGAACAGACCTTGAGGAATGTGACTATCGTGCTGCTCAAAAGCACCATATGTAGTATTAGTCTAAAATAACTAACAAGTACACTATTTTTCTTTTTTCTAATTAAGGAAAGTACTTTCTCCTGCTACTTCCCAGCCGCCGAGCTCCTGTTTCGCATCCGATGGATGTGGCGTCAAGGGTGTGGGGCAAAGTGGCGTTGGCGGAGTACTATTTGGGGATTCTAAAAATTCTAAACTTCAGCCCACCCGCATGGCCATATCTCTCTGTTGTGAAAGTAACAGTACAAAGTACTGGGCAATAGCTGCACCTAGAACGCGGGACCGGTTAGCAACATGTCAGCACTTGCAGACATCGCAACCTCACCCCTTGTCATCATTCAGTTTTTTTATAGAGTTAGCACAAGTCGTCTCCTGATCTTTCTACACTATCTGAGTTCGGTAAGAAACAATAAGTTGGTATACTTTTGTTCTACAGTCTTGTGATGGATTTCGTTTCTATTTTAGAGCAGTATTTTGAATCATGCTATCATCTGCCATGTAGAATTTGAAAATCATATTACAGGCAAAGAGATATTGTCAGGGAACAATGTTTTCACGATGCACCCTCCTCATTTGTGACTCCCTCTTCAGTATATAAGGTTTCCTACATTTCTCAGACTGTCTTGCCTTCTTTCAAATCTCTCACTATAATCACTTCTTTGGCTGAAGTCCAAGAGGAGACATTGCTTGGCAACAACTTGTCTCTCACCTGTGTTTGCAGCAAGATTATGGAACACATAATCCACTCACAGATTATGAATCACTCTGATAAACACTCTATACTAACAAACAATCAACACAGGTTCCGCAAGAAAAGGTCCTGTGAAACGCAACTCATATTGACAACTAATGACTTAGCTACTACTCTTGACACCAGATCCCAAACAGACATGATTATCACTGACTTTGCTAAGGCATTCGATAAGGCATTACATGCAAAGCAAACAAGACCATTGGATTAGTTAAGCGCATCTTATATGACTGTCCCAAAAAGGTCAAACAAAAAGCCTACACTAGCTTGGTCAGACCCCGTCTTGAATATGCTAGTGCAGCATGGGAGCCTTATCATAAAGGCCACATATCCAAACTCGAAGCGGTCCAAAAAAGAGCGGCCATATTTGCTTCAAATGTCACGAACTGTCTAAATTTTCAGTCAAGCGCCACTAAACTAGTCTCGGACCTGGGTTGGGATACACTTAAAAATAGAAGAACAGCCAACAGACTTACCATCCTCCAGAAATCTACACAAAATATCCTAGCCCTGCCGGTCCATTATTACTTGCAGCCGAACCTAAGACAATCTAGACATAATCACCCAAACTCATACAAACCCATTAAACCCACTGACTGTCTCAAATATTCATATTTCCCAAGAACCACTATCGATTGGAATACTCTGCCATATTTAGTCCCCCTTCAAGCTAATCCCGTTAAGTTTAAGGAGGATGTGTTGCAACACCTGAGGAACGGCCAATAAACAGCAGCACTTATCCAGTAACCGAACAAGAACTTCCCCCTTCTCCACTCTTCTCATAAAGTACATATGCATTTTCTTCCAAATAGTGTGCTTTAACATCCATCCAACTCTCCTTTCAAAACTACTTCCGGCAATCGCTTGTGATATCTCCTTCTGAACAACAAACAACGTAGTATCACAGCAAATGTGTTTTAACCCTCAAACCACCGTATAGGGTCAAAACTGACCCCAGGCGAATATCGATGTGTGCCATTATGGCAGTTCTTGTCGAAAACAAATTTTCTTTTAGGAGTTTGTTTGTTTGTATGTCCTATAACTTCTTTTACGTTTTTACCGAGATTGGCTCATTGCTTATTAAGTTATCCTAGAAAGATTATGCATGGTCCAGTGGGGTCAAAACTGACCCCAGCATTTTTTAAACAAACTTTTGCGACCCACACCTAAACTACTTATCGTAGGATTACGAAATTTTCAGAGAATGATGTAACCAACAATTATTGTAATAACTTTTGTGCCATTATCATGTTATATGACGACATTATGACGTCATCTAGGTAATCTCGGCCGCCATCTTGGATTTTGCCTGATGACGTCATCAAATTAGCATAAATTATGAACATTGAGTCATGAAATTTACGTTGAATTTCATAAGATGTGATAAACAACTGTTATTTGCTAAGAAAACCTTAAAACTTAAATGTTTAATACAAAATTAGAAAATTTCGTAATAAATATGTCTGTCAGAATTCCGTTGACATGGCAACATGAAAAATGATGAACATACTTTGTTCACCTAAAATGTTTACTTTCAACATTTTCTAAAAAGTTACCAAGTTTCGTGGCCCTAGTACAAGCCATTCAGGCGCTATACGGCATTGAAGTTGGTGCAGGCATCAAAAACCTCCTTCCAGGTCTGAATAGCATTGGTGCAAAATGTGGTCCTCATGATCTTTTGCATAATAATAATAATTAATTATGATAATGAGCTAGAAATATTCTCACCTAATCATGTCAGACTGTCCCACATTGATTAATGAAACTATACATATATACAAATCACAAAAAGAGTCACACAAAAAAATGTATTTGTTTAAACGTTTTGGGGTCAGTTTTGACCCCATACGTTAATCTACGTCACAAAAAAGGTACCGTGGTTTGAGGGTTAAAGTCGACTAGTCAGTTTAAGACAGTATGGAAGTACCTGAGGGCCCATGTTTGATAAAAATGTATGTTACAGACCCTACAGTCTGCCATGTCGCTAATGCTTCTATGATGTGCAGTTTTTTTTTTACTATTTATGCTGATGTTTAGGAGGATACGAAATAAAGCATGTTGTAGATTATCTTTTTTTCTATACTGGGGGGGGGGGGTATAGAAATATTTTGGGGGGTAGAATATTTACATCTGATGATATGTTGCCAATGCTTTCAATAATGTCATGTCAAACCCCAGTTGCTCTAAGTATCTGCGAAAACAGTACTTCAAAATGCAGCACACATGTTCTGCACATGATCATCAATGTTTTTATGATGCACCCTCCTCATTTGTGAGTCCCTCTTCAGTATATAAGAAGGTTTCCTACATTTCTCAGACTGTCTTGCCATCTTTCAAATCTCTCACTATAATCTTTTGAAATGTTTTCATGATGCACCCTTCTCATTTGTGAGTCCCTCTTCAGTATATAAGAAGGTTTGAAACTATCTGCGAAAGTCGGCAGTCTGTACCATCTTGTGCATACATTTCTCAAGTCCAAGCAGAAACGTTTGAGGCAGCAATCAGATCTCATGCCAGCTAAATCCAGCAAGGCACTTAGGCAGGCAACTCATTGTTCTTCTAGTAAAATTGCTAAGTCTGTCGTCAATAGTGCCAGTACCAGTAGACGTACAAAAAAATCATTTCTTACCTGTAACATGGCATGGTTTCTACTGTTGTTTCGGAGCCAAAATGTAAAGATACCATTAATCATGTTTACCTGATTGTCATTTCTCAAATTCAAGACTATGTTCAGACAATTGTTAAACAACGGACTTATGTAACTTTACGTTAGCGTCTAGACACATGCAACAAACGTGCTGACATGGCACAGGTACTGACTGAGTGTAATGGCAATTTGATTTACTAGGATGGTTTAAACGTTGTGATAGGAAATAGGGTGAATGGGTATGATTGATGTTACAGGCCATACGTGATAGAGTTGCAGAACTGGTAGCTACAGTCCATGGCTTGACGGGGAGTGGCTCAACTGAAGCGCTCAGGCAGGTTTAGTATAAACAACAAAGGGCGAGGAGAATACTAATGTGGCCGAATGTAAACTGATAGCTTTGTCAAAAAAGCCGTCAACTGTACAAGCATTATGTTCTTCTTGCAGAATGGTCTTCTTCAGGTACGTGGGTCAGCCCTGCACCTGTTTAAGACGTAATCAAGAAGTTCACGAGTCATCGACATATACTTTTTTTTTTTAAATAAATGAAAATCTGTTGGCTTTGCAGGCCGGCTCACAGGGATTGGACCCTCCAACTGTTAATTTCGCGGTTTTATTGGATTCTAATCTTTTTTCATGTGATAGAGGGTTATGACGTGCTCGTTGCAAGTTCTTTGTTGCAATCTGTTTCTTTGTTTTCATTTTGAAACAGATGTCGTGATCGATGTGCATCATTGCAACTACGGTGACATCTTATATGTATATCTTTTTTGAGTTACTTATAATTCTAGATTAAGTTACCATTCTTCATTTGTTTTATGTGCCGTTCTATCTATCGTGATATTTGGAAGCTTGACAATATACATGTCATGTATCTATGAAATGTCCTTTTGGTGTAAGCAGTGGGTATATGTGCTCAATGAATGTCTTCATTATCTATGCCAATGTGTGTTTCAGTTCTGTCGAGTTAAAACCGTTGTGCGGGTATGTTTCAAAGATGAGTTTAACATCTACTTTAAACACAGTAACTGGTAACGTGCCCTTGGACGACCGTAACTAACTTTCCGTTGACCATAAGGACATACGGTCCGTTACGACATGTGCACCAGTAAAGTCGAACCACAAAGGTCTTTTGTTTTTACATCAGAATGTTAGAAGCCTAGTAAAGAAGGAACCGCAAGTTGAAGCTTTTCTGGACAGTAGCAAAACATCATAGTAATTTATTAGGAATTATTTAAAAGGGCTGACACTGTTCAGTCATCCCGACGCCAGGAAGTGGCGGTTCTCAACCATTACCAACGAGTCAGAGCCGGACAAGTGCTCGGCAGATGCTGACTGGCGGGAACTTGCTACTTCCTTTATAGGGGACGCGAAGCAGGCGGCTGTCGCGGATGTGACGGGTATTTAAGTGGAAGGCATAAGTCGGCAGGATTAACCCCCGGCTAGTTTTAAGGTTTGACTATCATTAAGCTAATTTCTGAATGGTTGGAGACGTAGTAATTTATTGGAGATCAATTAAAAAGGCTAACGCACACTGACACTGTTCACTTAATATTCTGTTGAGGCAAAGGGAGTTTTATTCATCTCACATTGTTGTCCCCTGTCCTGTCCACATATGTGGTCTAACCACAGCGCCGACGCGCTGCAGAGAGTCAGAGTTGCATCTCATGACGCCCTTAAAATTATTATGTCACAACCAAGATCCAGCAGCAACAACTGGCTCTTTGTACTAATGCGCGTGGACACATTTGACACCAGGAGGCGTAAGCTGACGCATTCATTTGCGTTTCGCCTCCTGGCGTCTAGTGCTATCATACTCTGACGTTGATTTCACAAATACGTTCTGGAATAACTACTGTAACGTCATACACAAACCACGTACATGAGATACAGTGTGAATGAGCCATTGTGCCTGACGATAAACAGACAATAATCAGGTCAAGAGTCAGGCTGCTGTAGTTAGGAAAGAGCTGCCAAATATTTCACAAATACGGTTTACAGTAACCTGAAACCTTGAACAAACTTTAAACTGATTTTTATTTGTATTCTTATAAAAACCCAACATTGCCTATAACTCTGGAAATTCTTGACGCCTTTACAACAGACTGTGAGAGTCGTATTACCAAGGAAGTACTGCTCAGTGCAATTAACACTTTTTCAAATGGCATATCCCCTGGTTTATGTAGTATTCCGATCATGCCATTAACAACATACTTTTTTAGCCCTTTTCATGGATGGCATTGCCCACCGCAAAGACAGGATAGGGCCTAGAAAAGGTGGCCTAAACATTGCTTGCTCCAACATACCGAGGGCAGGTGGCAGTACCTGTCCTGGCGTCTTAGTTCGGTGGCCAAAAAAAAAAACACAAAGAGAAAGCACAAGGAAAAACTTAAGAATCGCAAGCTAAAATACTATAACATCACTTGACACTGACCACTTTGATCGTCTTGAGCAACTCATCGCACTTATTGCAGCCGAACTAGGCAGGTACAAGCACTCCCTGAGACACGACTGGCAGAGAAAGGCTCGCTGAATGAGGAAGGTGGAGGCTATATTTTCTTCTGGAGTGGCCTCCCTAAAGGTGAAAGAAGGTCTTACGAACTGTGCTTTGCAATTCGGACCCTTTTAAATTGGATGCAATTCAGTGCAAGGCACTACAATTTTCCAATAAACGCAATCTTGAATTGAGTGTGTGAATTTAAGTTATGGATTGTTGAATGTGTGTTTGTACAGTAACGGCGCATGATACTGTCCACCACCGGGCTCAAGTAGCTTCAGGGTTAACGGTTTCCAGCTCGCAGCATGGAGTACGCCAGCCAGCCTTACAGCAGCAAGTGCCGCTCCTTTAGGTAGAAGCCAACGATCTACACACGTACTTTGTGGTATCGCCAAATGACCAAGGGCCAGAAACCAAGGTCATGTGTAATCCTCGGCAGGTGGAGCAGGCTGGAGTGCTCGCCAGTTTCTGATACACCCCAACCGAGTTTACTTGGTGTGGCTCGGCTTCGGGTGACAGCAAGTAGTCATGATATGCATGGCCACCCTAATGACTTTGATTTGAATTTTGGAAATGTTGGGAAATCCTGAATCCAGGTTTGAATAAGTTTGAGACAGAGAGGAAATATAGTTGACCACTCTATAGGAAAGACATTGACTGGAAAGAAATCTATAAAAACAAGACAATAATGCATACAATAAAAAATTAGACCATCAGCGATATTCTATCATATTTCTAAAGGAATCTTTTTCCTTACAGAAGACACGGTGGACATAGTAAAATTCCTCATTTCGAAAGAGGGGCAGGGGAAACCAAACGTACACTTTAAGAATCGAAGAGTACCATTGATTGTATGCTGATTCTTATATTGAGAAGGTCGGTACAGTATTTACTAGTGATAAAGGAAGGGGTGGAATGGGACGAGATGTTGAGGACCGGAAATCCGGAGGCCAGTAATTTGGTTTAACGTACCTTTATAAGGCGGTGAAGTCGGAGCAGTTGAGGACAGAGTATGAGTCTTCCTTGGCAGGCAAAAACCGTTTTTCTTAAGCTTAAGATTTGAAAGTTTACTGCGAAAAGGGTTCCAATACGTAATACCTTCAGACGGTTGCGAAAGTTGGGGATTGATAAGGGAGAAACCATGCGTGGATGAAAATCGGAGTGGTAATTAATCAATCAAAGTTTAGTGTGTTACGTTAATACAATTGTCGTCCTGGAGTAGTGGAAAATATAATATATGTTGGGGTATTAGGCTCGGGTTTAGAGGTAGTGCGAATGTGTTAGGAAATGGTGCGAAATTAATTAGTCATCAGGTCAACTGAGAGAGGTAAGAGAAAACACATACAGCGCTTAAGTTGGACCTAAATTAGAACATCCATCCACAGTTTGGGACCCAACAGTGATACACTCAGTCAAACGTATTAGAGGAGAAAATTGAACCAGCGCAGAAAACGGCGGCTAGATACATGGCCAAAGAACATAGGAACACCTCTAGTGTATCTCAACTGACCATCTAGGAAACAACCTAAGCAACAAAAACCCGTCAGGAGGGCAGGTAAGTGTCATACAAAATCTCACATATGCGTCACGGCGGCCATATTGCCATGGTGTGTTCAAACATGCAACTTGGCGGCCATATTGCCGTCTCGTAGTAGAAAAAAGTATGCTAGATTTTATTAAACGTTTGTGCCTCAAACGTAGGCACCCTGTCTACATACGAACTTTTGATCCAAAACAATGTGGTCTCTATACTACTTTGCCTTATGCAGAAGTCCACTTATATGCGTGGACAGGCGCAGCTCTCCTTTCATTTCCACGATGCTTCTATGTATTTCCAGTGATATGAACCCCGGCCCTGTCAGTAGTAAGCCTTCATCATGAGTATTACTGCCTATTTGTGTGGTTCTTGTCATGAACCAGTAACATGGGATGAAAAGGGTATCATGTGTGATGAGTGACACCTGGTTTCATGCAGCATGTAATAATATACATTTAATTTGATAGCCTGGGTGATAGTAATGTCATGTGGACCTGCGCTGTTTGTGCAGGACCAAATTACAGCTCAGTAATATTTGATCTCCATGGAGTCAGCCACTTGCAGGCTCTAACTATTTCAGACTCTGCATCCCTTGTAGGGCTCTACTGCAATGAATCTAAGACAGAGTCCATCAGTAACATCATTGGACCACTGGAACTCAGATTCTTATCCGGTGAATATTTACAAAGGGTTGATTACTTCAAATATCTTGGCTCCTACATCATGTGTCTTAAAATGACTTTGAAACTAAGAAAGCCCTAGGATGGGAAACAAGCAACAAATTGGACAAGATTTGGAAGTCTAACATCCCTAACAAACTGAAGTTGATTTGTCACTACTCTAGTGTAACATATCTTGGACACAGCATGCTACAGTTAAAACAATATATAGAAGATTGACAACAACTATCCAAGAAGCTGACTCATCGAAGGGTAAAATTTGCGGGACACTGTTGCCGAGCTAAACAGGAAATAGTCTATTCTGTTCTACTATGATAACCAAGTGGCCGGGTACATTGCAGAAGTTTGACTTTTACAGACACTTTAAATAGAGACTCTGGTATTGATTTTGAGAACTTCGAGCAAGCTATGGTAGATAGGCCCCTATGGAATAAAAAATGTAGAAGCCTAGTCCCGATCTCTGGTCGTTGATGTATGTATGTATTTCAGTTTTTAGTCTTAGCAGCTTGGATTCCGTCAACTACGACGAGCCACCTTCTCCTATACATACATCGTCACAAATTAAACCAAGACCAACTATGTATGAAAAGGTGATTTTCTGATTACATAAAGTCATTCCCCATCGTACTGCTAAATAATTAGCCTAAAGATACGGAGCCACGTCGTGAAATAGTAGCAGTACTGGACATGGTATGCATTGGTATTGAATATTGATATACCGGGTAGTATTTCAAGATTTACAGGCAACACAAAAGCACACAATAAAGCCGTGTAATTTCCGTTTAACATCCTTAAAAGAAGTGTAGAATCTATATCAAAATCGCAGACTATAGACTTGGGCTATATGCCACTGGAAACACATGTACAGACCTGTCTGTGACGTGAGGTTTAAACTCGCTGCTTAGCAGAGGTTTGACCATTCCATTCCAGTCTACTGCGACAGGGTCTAATCCAAACTAACACATCCAGTAGGTCCCAAGATGGGTCAGAAGAGGTCAACCCAGGAAAATGAACTTGGAAGACACCGATCACGCAATAGGTAAATGATTACAGCATTCTTTGACCCGAGATTGGAATGCGGAGGGGGTGTACATCTGGGTAACGTCTGCAATTCAGCAAATGCAAGACCTTCAGAAAAAAAAAATACTTCAAAAGATCAATACAAAACAACAAACATTTACAAGCGACTTATAGAAAGAAAAAAGTCTGCACATGAAATAATTTGAAGCTCAAAAACATGATACAGATACGGAAACAGCCTGCATGGCGGCATCACAACACGACATCCGTGCTGTAATGGCGCAAAACCCAAGACTACCGAGCCGACTTCGTTGTATCAATCCGCCGATTTCTAAGGTGAAAATGAAAAGACAAAGAAGAACTTCACAAATATAACTATTATGTGTAAAATATGCAGTCAACAAAATCCAAAATATTGATGTTGTCTCCAATAGGATATTTCTGATAGTGATTTGAAATGGCTGCGTATGTATGTTGTTTTTTTCTGTCGCAGCAGGACAGGACAAGTTTCTGCCGAGAACAGTGATAAGGTTTCCGCAACAGGTGTGAGGACACCTGTGAGGGTGCAGTAGCACCCCGACCAATCGAATGGGGACATCCCTCGCGAATGTGCACACTCCTCTAGAAAATAGGACACTCCTCGACTTTCAAGGGGGCGCTCCTCTTGGAAAGGGGATGTTTCTCCCTCAATTAGGGAACGCTCCTCCGGAAATGGTATGGTCATCGGGCATAGGGGACGTCCCTCCAACACCCCCGCCGGCCCGTGGAATCGGCCGCTAACCCGACAAATCCCTTTCTAGTTCATCTAAATCACAACATCCAAAACTTTAACCCCGTCAGTGCTCTCGACAAACGTCATACCTCGCCAGGTAATGATAGTTTTTTATTAAAAATTGAGGCATGTTGGAAAAAAAAGCCGCCCGCGCGGCAGAACATCACCAGTCTTCGGTGTTAAAATGGCGGCGTACCGCACGCCCGGCAAGCAAAACATCGAGTTTTAGCTTGAATATCCGCGTGCTTGTCGAGTTTTAAGGCCTCCCTCCCCAACACACGTACATGGGAGAAGTTTCTTAACCCATGTCCGAGCGAGTTATCGGTATGGTTTGGGAAAAGGCCCCACTTTACTGGAAACGCCCGGTATTACGGCTTACCGTGACAGAGACCCGGCGCCCGTACGTGTGCTGGGAGGGAAGCCAGTCTCGACAAGCACACGGATACGGTATCGGGCCATGTAGCCGCGTTGTACAAAAAATCCCGAATAACTACGTCTGACATCGTGTTAGAAACTTCTCCCATGTACGTGTGTTGGGGAGAGAGGCCTTAAAACTCGACAAGCACGCGGATATTCAAGCTAAAACTCGATGTTTTGCTTGCCGGGCGTGCGGTACGCCGCCATTTTAACGCTGAAGACTGGTGATGTTCTGCCGCGCGGGCGGCTTTTTTTCCAACATGCCTCAATTTTTAATAAAAAAACTATCATTACCTGGCGAGGTATGACGTTTGTCGAGAGCACTGACGGGGTTAAAGTTTTGGATGTTGTGATTTAGATGAACTAGAAAGGGATTTGTCGGGTTAGCGGCCGATTCCACGGGCCGGCGGGGGTGTTGGAGGGACGTCCCCTATGCCCGATGACCATACCATTTCCGGAGGAGCGTCCCCTAATTGAGGGAGAAACATCCCCTTTCCAAGAGGAGCGCCCCCTTAAAAGTCGAGGAGTGTCCTATTTTCTAGAGGAGTGTGCACATTTGCGAGGGATGTCCCCATTCGATTGGTCGGGGTGAGTAGACAAAGTCCCACTGTCAACAATAGGCAGTTCAGCCAATGATAAAATTATAATTAGTGATTTGACCAAGAGTGGCTGCGTTAACATGAAATATTTTTGTATGTGTTTTGTTTATTTTTGTCTACGTTATGACAGAAGCGGGATAATTTAATTATGTTAGGTTTGAATAATCTGTCAGGACGTATCCCTGTCTTGTTTTATGTTTTTTTCTATCTTTAAGCTTATTGCAAAAGAAATATACACATACTTAATCTATTGGGGGTTAATCATAATGGCTGACACGCGTTCCCACCGTTTGCTAATTCGATCAGACTGAAACTACAGGAGCGTACATTTTTCTTTATTTTAATTAGCAGATATCACCTGATCTGGCCTATCCCACGTGAAACGTAGGTGATGTTTTACTGTCTTCGGTGGTATGTATGAATGTGCCAATGAAAATAGTACATTGGTCTTCAGGCAACCTTGTCCATTTGAATTTTTTCTATAATTCGTACTTTGAGGTCTATCAAAGTGTCGTTTATGTGGCTAAAAGCTAACCAGTGCATTCTGTCTCATTTTTCCTTTTGAAGTGGACGAGTTGCTCTTGCGGATGGATACAATGAGAAAGTGAATATAAGGAGATGGCGTCAGTGGAAGTTGCTTAGTTATGAGCGTCTCGTGGACAGGATGTGTATACCCAAAATAACAAAGGTCTCTGCAGTTTACTATCGGCTTCAAATTAGCACTGTGGTGAAAACCCTATCTCATGCATGGTTGGTGTGTTGTATTTGATCTGGTGTATTCATGTTGCCTTCCTGTGGTTTAATTTGCTTGTTTTGTTTGATCTTCAGATCGTTGTAGTATTGCTCACCTGCCAACCTTCCCGCCCTTTAAGCTTGTTTCAGCCATACCAAGTCAGGGTGTTAGAATGGCTATTCTCTTCTCCTGTATTCTATGTATTCAAAAGTACATTGCTATCTGCTTAGGATTAGCGCTGTGGCGAAGCTTTATTACATATTTGGTGCATGGTTTTCATCTGGTGAATTTATATTTTGTTTTTGCATGTCTAATTTACTTGTCTTGCTTGCTCTATTGGCAGCTTAGTTTATTCATGGTCACCTCCGATAATTGCCGTGATTTCTGTAGAGGGCACAGCGTTTTCATGTGGTATTGTAAAATTTCACCATCAGTAGGAATTGATGTTCAATCTCCATGCATGTCGCCATTTCTATCGTCTTTTTTGACATGTTTCGGATAGATGTCGTTGACTTCTCAGAAGAATACGACTGGTTTAAGAACTTTAATTCCTAACTCTCTGCTTTACTCCCTTCCTACACGTCTTGAACTTTGCCCAGGCTTCACTGGAGTTGGATGTCTTAGCCTTTGAAAAAACTTCAGACTGCTTACGCATACCTTTGCGAATTAGGGGTGTTCTCCAGGTGTTTTTTTTTGTGTGGGGGGGGGATCATTTTTTCTTGGGGACATGTTTATTAGCGATAGTAGGCCCCAATGTAGATGGACTTACTGTTAGCCAAATGGATTCGGACCCAGGTCAACTCGCAGGGACAGTCCGGGTCTGGGTGGTTGGTTGCTATGATGTTGTTCTTAACAGCAACAAGCACATCCCATCCCCGGTCAGCTGTCTCTCTTGAACACATTGCATTTGTACGTGTATGGAAAGATTTCACTGCTGCCCACTGACGAGTCCAACCACGTCTCGGTGCCAACAACAATGTATGGTTGCACAACTTTGCAAAGTGCGTGTAGCTCAGGTACCTTATTGCGGATAGATTGAAAATTGATCACACAGGTCCTGACTGGTTTGGTATGTGTGCGGTCACAGGGGGGGTTGGGTAACGCCATATCCGATAGGCGACGACATAGCGATAGGTGAGCCGATAGATATTGCTGGACTAGAACAGGTGCTGGTATTGAAGGAAGAGAAACAATTAGAAGTTTCGAATAATGTAGTTTGGAAGAGGATAGAGCCGAAGTTTGGTAGGCCGCAAGAGCAGCAAATTCAGGACACATTAGGGTTGTTGATGGTATTATAGACCGGTGTTGACATGCTCATGCAGTCAGTATGGTACCAGACATCACATGAGTCACAACAGATGGCATGCCGGCCGTCCACCTTTTCCCACCTTACGACTCGATGGCATACGCCGCAAGATCGATGACATACACCACAGGGGTACTTCGGTGGCCTAGGTCACGGATATAACTCCACATCTCCAGCAAGAAGGATTATCAGGGTGAGACTGAAAAGAGTGAATTTAGGTCTGCAGTGGGGTGCCAGTTTACCATTAGAGTTAGTAAAGATAGACTAATGTTTACTTCAGGGAGTGATTGGCACATCTGTTGTCCACCAGGGGGGTTAGCGGGAATGGACTGTTAAAGATGGGTTAAGGTTGTGTGGTATGCCTTCATGACTGGGAGTGAAGGGAGAGGGATCATGGTGAGGATTTACAATTAACGCTAAGCAGTGATCTGTTAGTAAAATGCTGCCCAAAATGATTGAGAACGTAACGAAACATGTCATAATGCTTGGCCTGCAGGGGTTCTCTCCTACTCAACAGGATTACATATGAATATACAAGGAAACAATACTATACAATGAAAAGTGGAACCGCCTCATCGGCCGATAAAAATGGCGTCCGGGCACGCTTCGAGTAAATAACGAGGCAGAGGGCGCTGTAGTTCTAATATAAAAGCCAAAGAAAAGGAACTAAACCGCCCAAAAGCGTCCGGGGTCTAGAAAGTCCAAACTGTGGTTCTGGTTCTATTGGATGTGTTGAGGTGGGGGTGGGGTGAGAAAAAAAACTAAAAAGAACTAAAAATATTGTAAAATGCCGGAGTTGAGAAAATGGACACCCGCCCAGTGATGTGAGTTCTGTCCGACATTGCGCTGTGGACCTTCTTCTATGGTCTACCTGTTCAGCCTGTGGTCTAGTGAAAGTCTGCCCATTTGGCGTTTTTTTCTGTGGCAACGCCCTGCAACGCTGTTTTTTCTGTACGCCATGATGAGCGTGCATGCTACTGTTGCCTATCTGCCCGGCCTAATCAGAGTAGTTCTGCTTGTCTGCGGCGTCCTGAGGACCGTCCTTCAAAAACATTTCCGACTTGTCGAAGATTCCGAAGATGTCGATCGACATTTATGCATCCGGCCTCGTTAATTGTTGCGACGTTGAGTCCAGGTCTACAGGTCTCATCACAGACCTGTGTTTCTCCGATTTCCCTGCTGTTCGCTAAAATTGAGGGTGTAGGTGGCAAACGGGCATGGCAAGCTAACGGCTAAATCGCTTGTAGCCTGGAGCCGTTTTATTGTGATCCACCTCAGACAAATGTTGTCAATATGATTCGTACAGTGAGCAGGTGCTTCAGAAATCTTCAGAGGCTCCTGTGATGACAGTTTTCCAAATCAAGCTTGAAGTTGAGGGTAAGGTACAGCTGTGCTTCATACTTTATACCAGATAAAGTAGTAATGAACTATAAGTAAATGCCTGTGTTACACCATCATGAAGATAGAAAGGGGTGTTGCAGTCACAAGGAAATTTGCTAGGACAAAATAGGATACTGTATTCTAAAAAGTGTTACACATTTGCCAGTGATGTGGTCCCTAATCAGGGGTTCTTTAGTTTCTTCACTGTCTCTAACCGTCCTCTTTATCATCTTGAATATACTACCATCAATAAAACGGACGTCTAAAGGCATTGGATACTCATACATCTTGGTATGTTCCTCTCAGCGGTCCCGGCTGAACTTTCTAACTTCCTATCAGTATAAATTCGCACTTGCGAAAACAGTTCTTGATCGTGTTGACGGACACGGCTCTCTGGCGGGTGATATTGCCGGTCATATTTTTGTTCGCCCTCTTACCCTCTGCAACATCTGACCCTTTCAATACCAGGGTGCCATTTGGGAGTGCGCGGTAAAGCAACCCCATTTCGTCTCAATTGTAATAGGATGTAGCAAAGTCGCGGATAGAAAGGAAAACTAGAGAATGGAAAACAAACCTGAAGGATAGCTGAGGCTGGATGCGGAGGAGTACAGAATTAGCTTGTTCATTCAACTGGGAGTTACTTGCGATGTCAATAGATTGCTTGTACTCATTCATACATTGACCCATGGAATAGCCAATATATCCGCGAAAATGAAAACAGTCTTCCAGGAACTGAGTGTTAATGTTATGACAAAAAAATGTGGCTCCCATTTAGTGCAACTTACATACATTATCGTAAACAATGACATTTGGTGCCGTGCTAAATCTAATTATTAAAATCTGAAATAGATGACGTGGAGATTCGCAACTGACAATGCAATAAAAGCCATAACATATACCGTGGCAACAAAACGAATTAGATATGCCTGGCGTAAGAGAGGGAAGGCCTTAAGACTCCTAACGGTAACTACCTGGTTTCCTGCTGGATTTTGCGTCAGCCTCGTACCTTGGAAGTCCAATATGTTGATTCAAGTCAGAATGATGCGAGACCGGATGGTGCAGCAAGTGGGGGGTAGTAACTTGTGTGCACACTGGCACAGCGTTGAACGTTTTGTCCAGGTTGCGAATGAAAAGCTTTGACATCGCCGAATGCCCCTTTTGTGACGTATCAGATACTTCCAAAGATCACTGGCGCCGATTTCTACTGACGAATTGTTAAATAAGCACTGGTCACCAGTCCAATTGCCTCTATCGCCATCTAACTGACAAGTTCTATTGACTTTGTGGGATAATGTAGGCTGGTGAATTGTTGGCCAACCGAAGTGACGTAGATGTCATCAATATGATGATGGGTGGGGGTGGGGGCCCCTTAGCTCGCTGATGTGCTCTCTTTCTCTCTCTCTAAGATCTCCAAACTCTGTTCCAACTGTCAGGGCCAAAGTGTAAATTGGACATTTTTTTGTTTAATAATCTATACCCTGAACGCAAGTATTTAACTTACAATCTTAGAATACACCAGTCTGTTAATAGTGATATTCTTCTCTCTGAACACGCGGACCAACCAGTGGAAGTCTGAGTCTTTCAACCACTGTGTTTGTATGTCCAGAATTTAATCACTGAAACTGTCAAACGGTATTTTTCGGTTACACACAAAGTTGACATCGAACAGAATCGCATCTTCTCCCGGTACAACATTTACAACATTTGAACGGTCTTGCAACACACTATACTTAGTCTTGAACTATGTATGCATCGCCCTGCATTTCCTGCTCACACCAACACACAGGTGCAGACTGACGCGAAATGCGGGCACGTTGCGCATCTCGCATTCGTAAACAGCCTCTAACGGTCTTGACCGTTGAACTCCCGGCATTTTACGGCGCAGTAGCGGCATGCTTTAGGGGGTTTCCATTGGTTAACCTGTCGGTGATTGCCGATAACTACTCGTTTGCAGTGGGTGCTCGGTGACTATAGCTAGCAGAGAAATTATCGACTAGCTGTCGCACTAACTCCCGTCGAAAACTTAGCTGAGCAACCCTTTCTGCTGGGAGATCCTGTCTGCCAGTAGTGTATATCTTCCAGTTCAAGTAGGCATTCGCCGTTTCCCTTGGTTAACTGGCCGGTGGTTGCCGATAACTACTGGAAGGGACTCGCTCACAGTGGGTGTTCGGTGCCTAGCTGAGAAATTACCGACTAGCTGTCGCACTAACGCCCGTCGAAACCTCAGCTGGTCAACCCTATGTGCTGAGACATCATGTCTGCCAGTAGTGCAAATATTCCAGTTCCCCTAAGATAGATTCAACTTATTCTATATGACAAAACATATTTAGAATGTTGACAAAGCCACAGCTTTGTTAAGTGCGTACCAGAACAGTTGTCTGTACCATCATTTCTACTAAGGCTGCCCGAATTTATACCCAGCCCGGAGCAGTGTCCACCCTTTGTATTGGCAATAATGCATGTCCATCGGTTGATTTCCATAATCCTATTTAAGGGTGACTAGCAATGTTATCTTTTCTATTCTTTACCTAGTACCCTCTCCGCCGCTTTCCGAAATTCCCTGCTGTTGGACGTAAGCACACAATATTTGTCCAAGGCGGCACGCTTTTAGGCCTACAAAATTGGTATGTTAGAAGCTCTTTGAAAAGTTTCCGATCTGGTGTGTAGATAGACTCATTCAGCCATAGAGCCGAAGACATACCGACGAGTACCTTTACTTAGTTATTTTGGTCAATTGATTTCCAGGTCTTACTTTCCTGTGGGTTCTTAACAGATGAAATAGACATCATGAACGGCTCAGTGAAATCAAGACAGCGAATGGTATCTATTAGATATCAACGCATCCCTACGACACTGCCATACTAATGTTGACCAACACACCCGTACTGTATGGCCAAAGCTGAAAACCTTCTAACTCTAAAATTTGAGTCGTCTTAGATTACTCCTTAGCTTTTCTTAAGTTTTGAAATGAAATGAAATGAAGTCATTCAATACAATAATTAGAACTCTATATGTTAAAACATTTACTCACGTTCAAAACATTGCGGAAATATTTACGGTATGCAAGTAAATCAGGCCTCCTTCCACCTCAGCCGGTATATGCACAAAATGGAAGTTTCTATCTTGAGGAGCAGGTGGTCTGCTGGATTGTCCATCAGACTCATCTGTGTGATGACAGATGTGGTACCTACTTTGCATGAGACAAACTCCTGTACTAGTTATGGCTTTGGAAAATCCAGGTTTAGTCCAAAATTAAATGGGAACCATGACCTCTGGCACACTCTAGCCAGGAGATTCACTTCCTGCTGCAGGTCAGACAAGCTTCATTGCTACATAAAAGCTGTTCGAACCTGTAAAAACATATTATGTCAAAAAGTATAAAAGCTTGGAAAACAACATAACACAAAGTACATTTATAAGCAACTGAATACAGTCTAACGTACAGTCTTTACAACTTCTTTCACACACGGGTAACTTCTTATATGGCCCTTTTTCTATTTCAAGGGGGTAGTCACTAATTCTAATTTTACTAATTGCACAGCTCAGATCAAAACCATCTAGTTTTTAATAGTGTACCCTGTGTTGCTTGCTTGCTTACTTGCTTGAGTAGTGTGTTACATGTTTTGTAAAACCTTAACTTGGCAGAATGTTTGAGGATATCTATGAGAAAGTCTAGACTTTAGCATAGTACGAACGGATTTAGTGCCACTTGGGGATCTACATGAATAGAACAAGTGTGCGTATCCACAGCAAGCTAATATTTCTTTTTCACGTTGTGGCAATGATCTTCTACTGTGAAGACTATTTGCAATAGTGTTATGTTAGAGCATCAGCTTGCAAAGGGTGTGTAACGGTATCCATCTGTACAAGTCGCAATCAATGTCAATAATGAATAACACTAATAGATATGTCTAAATCTAATGAAAATCTACCTAGCTCTGCACTAGATGCTAAATTACTAAAGTTTCTGAAAACTTCAAGTATACTTTTGCAAAAGCGTTGATGCTAAATTTCGATAGGGGAGCTGTCATTTATGGATTCGGTACCCCAAATTTCGCGTCCATAAAAAAACAATTGACTCATCTGCTCATCTATTTAAAAAAAATTCATCTAAAAATATTTTGATTACTGCATGAGTGCTTTCAGGCTATAGATAGCTTCACATACTTTGGGTAACAGCTTCTTTTTGGCCAGGGAGAAGCTTCCCGATGAAGTAATATTCAGGACCAAGTAACAGTAGGAATGAACTATCTCCACTGTGTCTTGTCCAGACGAAAATGCTCTGTTTGAAAAGGACAGCCAGGGTTTATCAAATATGATTACTTTGTTTTCTTCAAGTTCATTTCAAGTTTCCATTTAGTACAAAACGTTTTTAATCTATTTATAGCATTTTGCAGTCCTTTATTGGATTCAGAAAATATAACAACATCATCTGCGTATAACAGACATGATACGGATAAGTTCTGCAACGAAGGTATGTAACATTCAGCATCATCAAGCGCATGTACAAGGTCATTTAGGAATAAATCAAATAATGTGCGTGGGGCTAAGATTGCAGCCTTGCCTGACTCTCTTCACCGTTGCAAATAATAGAATTAAACCAGATGAGGTTTTGTCGTTTTGAGTACATGCATTGAATCGATTCATAAAAATCGCCTCCGACTCCTGAATTTAATAATTTGTAACGAAAGCCTCTCTGCTGACAGTCAAATGCTTTCTCAAAGTCGACAAATCAATAATAAAGGAGGATTGGTTGCCTTTTTATATGTAACTGAACAACCAAACCCCCCATCCCACCCCACCCCACGATGAGGCTCTACCTGTCTTTGATGTGTGCTACAGGTTTTTGACAATGACAGCATTTCCAATAATCATCTACCGATCTCCGGTCTACAGGATATGTACAAGAAAAAATATCCAAGTCGCTGTTTCCCGAACACAAACTGGCGCTATGGATAGTCTCATTTGAAGAACCTGATTACATCTCTTATCTACTTTGCGTTTCAGCCCGGAAGTGGAAGGGCCAGGGATGTGGTTTCGTCCTGTCTTGTCTTTGTTCATCCGACCATCCCCATCGTGTCATCAGATAGATCTTTAATTTGATCTTTACAGTTTTGTCTGGATATTTGTATTCACCTTGTGCTTCTTGCTGTACTCTTCAAACTGCATCGTCATACAATGTTGACACGAGGTATTAAATGTATCAATTGTTACCTAAATTGGTGTCATCCTTCCAATAAGACAGATTTTAAGATAAATAAGACTCGTATCTATTCTACAGTGTTTCCCACATAAAACTAACGCCCTCGCCTCGCACTTCCTAAAGAAGACAAACTCCTGGACTATGTAAGGGTGTGCCGCGCGCAAGTTTATTCCATGGGACATCGGGGTCCTCAACCATGGCAGCAAAGCTGTTCTACACTAGCCTTCTGTGATGAACTTTAAGAATCAGCAACATGAAAGGTTAAGTATGGTGTAAACTAGTTTCCATCTACAATGACAGGTTTACATTATGCTGGTCCATATAGAAAGTCAATACCTACCGTGTAAGGGTATCAGGACAATCCCTCGTCTTGCATATTCCCCGTCCTACCTCTTCCCCGGCTATGTGGACATTTCCCCGTCGTGTTATGTCGGTGTTAGTATATTTTCCTTCAGTGTGGATATTTCAACGATCAACGTTACTACATGTGATTGCACACTATAGTTACTCTAATATCTGTAATGTAGCGCAGCAAAGATCTATTGTTGTTTGACGGCCGACTAATCAATTAGTCCAACATGGCGCACTTACTTTCATCGGCTTCCGGTCCGTTCCGCGCCGATGAAATGGCGATTAACGGCATCCAAATACCTCTTCTTAGTGTATATTTCAGATTGATACCCCTCCTCACCCTTTTGCTGGCTAAAATACTGTCCTTGTACCAGTTAAGAAGGAGGAATTATAATGTTTCCGTACATTTTCCTACAACGCACACAAATTCTTTTCTACGGACAACTGAAGGTAGACCAGCATGCAATTTGCACAAGGGTTTACTAAGACTAGCTTACGGGTCAAAGGCCGGTGGTGAACCCACGCAGCAAAAACTGTGTAACATTTTAACATGAAAGACACAACGCGAAAAGTAGATTGAATACGGATTCTATTTTCTTTAACCATTAGGAACACAAACAGTACAAAACGGTATCTAAAAACACTGCAGGAAATACAAAAATCATCAAAAGTATAACTGCATTATGTAAGGTATATCACATCCATACGAAATACTTCCATTACAAAAATGCCCACACCATTAGTAAATTCACAAAACTAGATGAAAATTACATTGCACATTATTGATTATTACGAAGAAATTGTACTGGTATCAAAATACGAATGATTACCATACACAATATCGATAATTCCGAATAGCTTACAAATATTGTACAATAGAAAATACTTAACGTAATTAACAGAAATATACATGACAAAATACAATACTGAACGGATTCAGTGATTAACGAAATGCTAAAATATGGCGCCCTGAATTCATGCACAATTCTACAATTCATGTCTAGTATCAGAATCGGGCTTAAAAGAATGCTTGAGAGCTGGGCCAATATCATATTTCTCCCTATGGAAACATTCAATCAAAAGAACTTAACTGTACAGCATTGTATATACAGAAAGCTTTACAACTATTAGCATTCGACGTCAAGATTGTCTCAAGTTCAGTTGTGAACTGGGCCATAGAGGCGTGACACCGCGCGCAGGAAGGAAAATGTCGTCAGCTTCTTGTTGTGGTACTTGTACCACTGCTCGAACAGCTTGCTCTCCAGCACCCGGTACGGCCTCCGTTTGTACCGTGCTAGTCGGTTCATGATAATCAACTTAGCCTGAAGACTTACGTACTGCGACTCAGTGTGCAGCAGATCAACTAGCAGGTAAAACGGGAGGCTGTGTTGGGCTTTCCTGTTGAGCCTGGCGTGATAGCTCACCGTGTCGTTGTTGGTGCGGACGGGTTAAAGTAGACACTCCATTCTTCCACCGTCCACACGCTGTTGGTCATCCACTCACCGTCCATATACTACATGAGCTGAACCAGCAACGGATGGTCTGTCTGCTGCCGCATCTCGTCAAACACCCCCCTGATGTGCTCGGCCGGCAGGAAGTGCAGGACCATCAGCCTCCGCATAAACTCGTAGGCGCCCGCCTTCTCGTAGTAGGTAGGCTGGAGACCTAAAGGAAGATAGAAAACAAATTTGCATAAATTTAACATTCAAAGTACATGTGTGCATACATAATTTGCATAAATTTAACATTCAAAGTACATGTGTGCATACATTTAAAACAATAAAACATGTTTGCAGTTAAACTGTTTAAACAACCCACATGTAAAAATCGATTGTGTACATACCGATCCTCTGTATCTTTCTGTAAATCGCTTGCGTTAGATGGAAGGCGCATCCTTTCCTGGTGCAGTCAGGGAATACAGCTGTCACTCCCGCCTACATCCCGTCTTCAAAGTCCATGACGAAGTTCTCGACCCGGGGAGCCCGTGGGAGCATGTCCTTGATGTTCTGGAACACCTGTAATGAAAAGAACACATTCTGATGTGTTATCATATGCTAGTTGGGCAGCCCTGGCTGTTTGTATGTGAACAAATAAATAAAGGAATAATCAAGTCAACATTTACAAAGTATAAGCAAAACCTTATCGTACCTTCTTATAGTGTTCTTTGTCCCTCGTGCTCATCAATACGAATATGGGCGGGAGGGACTTGTTTGTAGTCCTCTCCCTGGCGAATGAAGGCGTGCACCGCCGAACAGTCGCGTGAACGCCGGCCGCACAACGAAGTAGGTGCCGTCACAGTACCAGCTTTTCGCCTTGGCTAACTGCCCCAGCTGTTGGTCAGTGGCAAAGACAAGATGTCTTTTCCCCCTGACCCACACATCCGCGCGGAGGTATGAAGTCTTAGTTGACCTCAAAGTCCATAGATGTGTGGTCTTTGGGACGCAGGGCCTCCCGTTTTCTGTTGGCCATTCGCATCTAAAGGCAGTAAAGACAAGGCAATTAAAATAAGTAAAATGCTTATCAACATGTTAAACGTAACGCGTTTAAACAGAACTTAAAAGACCTGCTATCCCGGGCAGCTCCGTTTTATTCAACAATGCCTTCAATGCAAGAAGTCAGGAACTGAGTAAAATGCTAAACGCAACATGTTAACCCTCATCCGACCGTTACATTTTTACGACGAATCTGACCGTATGGGGTCATTTTTGACCCCATTTTGTTTTCATCATAGACATATTTCTGCTGGCTTATTTTGTCATTTCTATGTATTTACTGTTTCACCAATCTATGAAAAATATTTTGACAAGTTTTGGTGTCAGTAGTTATTACTCATTATCATAATTTATGCAGAAAATGAGGAGAAACCACATTTGCTCTGAAAATCTACCATACTCAACCTACTTAAACAATGTTTTGTCTTATCGATTTCTAAACAAAAGTTTTGATGCTGCAATACTACTTATAGCATAATAATGCTATTTAACAAGAAAAAATACAATATTTGTAAAAATTAACGAATTTATTACTTAATTATGCACCATATTCCGCCATCTAAGCACATACATAAAATAACTGTTGTCTATTTTCCCGCAAAAATCTTTCTTGTAGGTCCCTTCTGCACATTCTGTCCATATATTGTTTCTGAATTAATTAGAAACATTTTCACTTTCATTAGCGAAGGTCATTAGTGCATATTATCATAATTTATGCAGAATGTCGAAAAACTGTGTTTTACACTAAAATACTAAATTTCTTTCAAAATATTCGGTGTTTAATCATCTAAGCAACTTTAACTTATTGCTGTAATAGCAATGATGAGGAATGCTTGTTATTTTATTGAAATGTCTTGATATTCATGTAATTAATGATTCATAATTGGCTGGGGTCATTTTTGACCCCACCGAACCAGACACAAACTTTCAAGTATAGCTTATACAACAATTGACAAAACTCGGTGAAAAATTGGTAGATGCTGTATAACATGTATACAAACAAATTCATGGAAGGAAATTTTTGTCCGATGAAAAATGTTGCTATGACAGATAAAAATATACGCCTGGGGTCAAAAATGACCCCATACGGTCGGATGAGGGTTAAACGTAACTCGTTAAAGACAACGTACAAGATTTCCTATCCTGGGCAGCTCCGAATTGGGCGCACTCTGGTCCACGTTCGCCAACAACGTCTCCTGCACGATGCTGTGTGCTGACTTGAAAACGTCATCGACTGCTTTTGCGCGCACTGCAGCCTGGATCTGGAGCGAAAAACAAATATTTCAACATGGTGATACATTTGTGTGTATTACATTGCAGACCTTTCATTTTCAGATCAAAGAGACAGCACATAAAAAAAAATTGTTACATTTTTGCGGTGTCGACAGTTCAGATCTTTGATTTACGAAACGAAACGAATTGTTACCTTGTTATTTGTTTCACAGTTGACGACCAGTGAGTGGTTGTGGTAGTTCTGACCACGTATGGAGTTCTCAGCCCTTTGCAACACAGATGCAGGACACCTCATGTTCTTTCGCCTCTTTGCGCACTCCCAGTACGTCACTGTGGGTTTGATGTAAAAAAAAAAATATATATATATATATATATTTAACTTATGCCCTAACAAATTTAAACTGAACAAAACTCACAAAAATGCAACTGTGTGAATTGTGTCTTATCGAATTTCGAGGTAGTAAATAGTCCATAGTGTCTTACTTCCTCTTGACTGTGTAGGCATAGCCCAGGCTGTCCGCCAGCTTCCCGTGCCCTTTTTCTGTCCCCCTTGGAATGAACGTGAAAGTCACGTCCCTCTGCTCCTCAGCGCCGGGCAGCTCGTCCTCCACGCCCACGTTACCAATGGAGTCCTCAATGGTGACATGAGGACTGAGTCGTCCATTTCGGTGACAATATGTATACTGAGTATCCCTGCTACTGCAAAATTGAGGCCTTCGGACAGCAGGGATTTCACTGGTTCTGTAAGAGTATGACTGTGTGGTCTCCATTTAGAGTCCCTGTTTGCAATGTCCTCCCCTTCTATTTGTTATAGACGCTCCAATTTGTCATTCTCTCTGGTTTTTACCTTCGAGTGTTGGGCGATCGAGTTTCCGCAAAAGTATCCCCTGATAGCTACTTCTTCAGTAGTTATTTGAAATTATTTTTCTGTCATTTAGACCACCTAATTTATAGTTTATCTGTCTCATCCTTTCGTTTAGTAGCTGCCTTTCAGAGTTGCGAATTATATTGCTGGCCTTGACTCAACTGGTTTAGTTTTGTAGACGTTAACTGACAACAGTTAAACGTACATTGGGACAGCATAAGATGTTGCGAAAATGGTTCCTATAGTCCGTGAATTTCCTGCTGGTCTTCTCCAGATCCCTCACCGATTTCCGGCATTAATTAGCGTATTGATCCAAGATACGTCGATGTTTGTTAATCAAGCAACCGAAGCGGTCAGATGAGAGATGGTCTCATTTGGTTTCCGGCTAACGCAGCTGCTCTTCATCCAACAATCCAAATCTCGCCATCAGATAGATCTCTGGTCGGAACCTGCCATGCAGAAAGAAGTAGGACGAGCGCCTGATTGTCTTGAATTGTACACAACCTTGACCGCAGGCAAGTCCTTATTCCAGTCGCGTCTCGCTGGGTGGGGCTACACGTAAGCGCGCAAGATATTTCTCAAAGTCCTGTTAAAGAGCTGAACAAGACCGTCTGACTTGGGATGGTACGGCGTCGTCGGTGAGTCTTACTAATTTTCATCAGCCGACAAAGGTCCTTACCAGCATAGAATCAAAACTTTCACCCTGATCTGTATGAAGAGACTGTGGGGACCATGGACGCAGTCACCATGCGGAAAACCTCCACCCACTTTCTGAAGTAGTCTATCGCAACCAAGATGTACGTATTACCCGTTCGCGACTTGGAAAAGGGTTCGACTATGTCCATGGCGACTCGGTCGTTTGGGAGCTATCTGTTTACGTCCGCCGCCCTTAGTCCGTATGCACGTCTTTTAATCCAAGGATTACTGCAATTGCTGTATCCTTGTTTAAACTAAAGAATACGAAACACTAAGATATACAAAACAGACTTGGTGCAAATATACAGTGACTAATTAGCTTTCTTAATCAATTCGTATGTATTAGCTATTTATAAGTATAAAAACAGAAAGTGATCCATCTTTCTGAATACAATGGATGTAGCTTTATATATATTCGTACTGATAATGCATTTGCAGTGCAGCCATGCTATCCAATTGGATTTTTCAAACATACACCTCACTGAAAGCGGCTAAGTAGGACAGTGCTGATAGCATATTTTGGTAAAGAAGTTTTGTTTAGTGAGGTCTTTTCGTATGAAGATTGGTAATACTTGTGGTGAATCTTGAATGAGTACAGTAACTGCCCTTGTCTTGTTTGCGTAAGATAGTCCTTGTCATTGCTGACACCTGGGGCAGCTAGATAGCTTACAAAGACCACCTCGTCATCGCTGTCCTCGCCATCGCCATGTTCAGATTTCATCAGACGCCTTTACTCTAATGGAAGTCGTCTTTCAACGTCTTCGTCATCGTAGCCTGCACTCGGAGCAGCTGCCCCTGACCTGGCAGTCTTTGGTCTGTATCAGCGTTCTCATTGTAGTCACGGATGTCTTTAACTCCCTCTTCAGTTCCCACATCTTCTAGATTGTTCTGCATTTATCGCCATGGCAAACTCCTCATTATCCTCTTCATCTGAAAACATCGGTTCTTCATTCTGTCGCTGTAAAACATCGTCCACTTGAGCCATCAGCTGGGATGTGGTCCGGATACACAACGTTCTCGTCGAGTCAACGATTCGCCCGGCCTTTCGCCTTGCCTGGCCTGGGAACTGTCGAAAGTAGATCTGAAAAGTTCGATGTGCCTCCAAACCGTGGCGCTGTCCAGATCCAGCCGAGCTTGTCCTTCCGCACGCCTCACTGCTTCATCATACAGTTTGTCTTGTGTACATGGGTTCTTTCCGTTACGATCCCGCTCTGAGTGGTTTAAGGATTGTGCGGCCAAAATGACCAGTCGAATGAACTCCAACACCCTTTTTTACTAGAAAGAAAAGGAGAACAGTAACATTTGTTACTATTTTCACAGACTTGAAATGACGAAGTAAAGATATCGTCTAAAAGATACCACATATATACCGCTAAACAGCGAAATTTGCTAACTTTATGTGATTCCGACTGAAAAATACTTCAAAGTAGTGCAGTATTTGGCGTATGTGATCTCCACACGAACCTGTACTTGATGCTGAACACCGTCCACAAATGTCTTTTAATATGGCTAATAAAAGCTTCTAACCAGATATTATTGCCTTTATTACATGACTGTGTTGCAACTACTATGGGATGAAATATCATATTATTTGACCACCATCATGCTATTCCGCTCGATTTCTGTCAGTTTAATTTGGTTTGGAGGGGAAAGAGGTGAATTTTGCAAAGTGTGTGTCTCTATAACAAAGAATATTTTCTATAACGGGACAGGCGTCCTATGATAAAACAAGAACAAGAATAGTACCTCTTAATGTCTTCTTCGGTTTGAAGCTCCTCGGGTGCCGGTCCGGGGGGAAACATGAAGAAACGAGAAGGAGTCACAGTTTGCAAGACGGTGGAAACAGGTCGAGTGGGAGAAGCAGGGAAGTCCTGAAAAGAAGACGGGGAGGAGCAGAAAAAAAGAAAATCCAGAAGTGAAAACACCGGGACCGGTGTGGAGTGGGACTGCGGTGCCGGTGGTATCTCCTGAGATGATGACTCGGGCCGGGAACAGCGGCTAGGGCCTGGACTGGCGGGGTGGGAGTGGTCGGTCTGCCCAAAGAGGTGTCTGGGCCTTGGGATGGTTGCTGGTCGCTGGTTGTCCGATGAAGGTGACTGGGTCTTCTTTGGCACGCGAGAGCACCGCCGCCAAGGCTTCACGCAGCTGTGTGGTTGTCAAAGAGTTCAGCTTTTCGGCCAAGGCACATGCTCGGGCCAGAACGACGGACGGGTGGCGTCGTTTCCGAAGCCCAATCTCTCATCGCCTGGCCGCACTGCCCTTAGCCAGAGAGAGAGAAGCTTTCTACTCTCCTTGTTGCTAACTCGTGCCACGGGTACGGATGGCGGCTTCAACTGAGTCACCATTCTGACCCCGTCTAGGGAGAAAGAAAAAAAAAACAGAAAGTGTAACCATTATTCATACATCATTATCTATCTATTCGTGACCAATCAGACTGCTCTCAACAGCCATTCACTCACGCTTCGAATGTGGTTACACCTTACAATGGACGTCAATACAAGACAATACGAGGAAAGATACTGACAGCCTGCTAATTAATCCCAAAGAATATTGATACCTTACCCCTCTAAATATTTTATCTGCCAGACACTGCAAATTTACCTCCATAGGAGACAAACACAACAACTCAATCAGCAGAAAACAATACAAGAAGCCTACAAAAACAACATAATATTAGTATTACGAGCGAGCTATGGCGAAACGATTTTACTTGTCCAAAAAATACAATATTCAGCCGTGAGGCTGCCATGCCAATTATAGTTTACTTGTATTTTGAAATAAACCTTTCACATATCCTGGAGGACCTTTATGCATACTCGTTTTGTACTATCATAATCCATCTATTTTGAATTTATCTTCCAAACCACTAATTTTTTGCAAAAATTCATCTTATCAAAACTAAACAATCTATCGTAACATTGCATTAATTTTTAGAATATGGCCACTACCCCTCAGCCGATCATAGACATTTAAGTACCGTGTTCATATTCACTTAGTGGAGAATAATGTGGCAACAAAAGGCATATGAAAATATAAATCCGTTTATTTCCTGGAGCTGAGTTTTTCATTTAGCGTAAGTGAGTTCATTTTGTTTGTCGAGCAAAGTAAATGTATATTGTACATTTTCAAATGCATTACTCAGAATTTGACCAATGAATATACAACTTATAGAATCAAAGGATTTCTGCGTCATACATGGATTTGCTGGACATATCCGGTGTATACACCTCGGGGTGGATCATTAACCTTTATCATATCCATACAAAGTCAATTCTATGTACTCTAGGACTATTCATTTCGGTGTCGTTTCGCGGTATTCGCAGACACTTTCGTGCCGCGAATCTACTTATCCGCGAATGTGTTTGGAGCAAATGTGCCCCCCCTCCCCAAATGCATAATTTTCACGGCCGGCCTCGAGATAATAAAGTAAGATAAAAGCAAGGAGTGATGTAAAAAAAACCCACATGCGATCATGTAAACGATATCGATATCAAAATCTTAATTTATATGTACACACTATGTTTTTGTCTCAAGAAACGTATTTTATCTCTACAGGAAGAAGAATCACGCTACAAAACTGTACCAACCGTGCCAACTTGCGGTCTTTATAGTATTGTTGTAATACACTTCAAAATCATCCTTGCGATCGTATTTGTATTATCAAAAATACTGAAGCAATTACTAGTAAAGAAGAACTGTAGCGCGGTACGAGCAATTCAGCTGAACTGCCATTTCTAAAAGACAACAAAATGGCGGCAAACTGTTTACATTTTTTTTTGTTTCACAAAACAGTTCAAAACTAGAGTGTAATATTAGCTGTTCCAGCAAATACGAGAACAGGTTTGCGCGTGAGTAACTCATGTTAGGGAATTAACATAAAAATTAAAATCGACGTTCAAAAACACTTCTAAAGACCTGCCAAAGAAAAGACTCTTGCACTATCATGTTAGGTTGTTAGGGTTTGACGTTTGGCAAAATTATTCCATCATTGTTCTTATATATCTACCTATGGTAAACAGTGAGATCCAAAACTACACCTTCTTGTAACCTCACCATTGCATTTTTATTTCCTTTTGTTACACCTGCACCTGGCACATATCCCCAATGTGTATACTAGTGCATTGGTTCATTCCATACAGAGGTGACAGGGATGGTCACAGTTCCTCTTTCTCCTAGTTGTGGATCTGTGCAGCCACTGGCTTCATATCCTTAGGCTGTGGTGGGGACTGGCGCATGATATACTAAATCTATCAGCCACAACTACATAACATGTATAAAACATACGTGGAAAACACGTATTGCATGACAAGTCCGTTTTTGTAAATATCTCGACAAACTTAGAAAATGTTGAATCAGGGTTTAGTCAGTTGATTTTGTGGTCGCTTTTTTTCACAATTGAAACAAGGAGGCAGAGGAAAGAAAGTTCCACGTCACAAACACGGACAACTTTAGTTGTGAAGGTTGACAAATATAGAAAGTCCATGTGACAAACGGACAATTTCCATGCGGTTAAGATCACATCTTATATATGTATTAGCTTATTGATTATTTGACATTTCCTATGATGTTGTGATATGAGCTGTTTCAAAAGTCCTAAGTATACCAGCAAGCCCAAAGACAACGAAAAGCCAACGAAAGTCTTCTTACCTTCCTTTGTTTCGAATGACATCTTTCCATTCATATGCATCATGCAATTTCAAAACGTTTTTCTAAAGGTCAAGTAACTGTTGGTGATGGCCGTAATTTCATTCAAACCTTTGACTAGATCTATTTCCTTAAATATAACTTGATGGCTGTTATGTACATATACTTCTGTAAGTTGTGTCCAAGTTTCGTTGTAGTAGGATGAAAAATGCCTACGTTACACGGTTGAAAAGATAGTAACCCCTACGTGCCCCCAGACCCGCGCCGGGTCTCTCTGGGGGCACCTAAAGCTTAATCCGGGCAATATCGAGTAAGTCACGACCTGTCATTCAAATGTCAATCAACTGTTTCTTCGGATTGCACCTGGTGGCTTTCTCACGGTGTGGATTAGGGCAAGTAACTGTTAGTGATCGAGATCGAGAAAAAATCATCTCCTCCCACTTGTCAGCAGAAGTCAGCTTGATTTAAACTTTGTATACATATACATGTATCTGTGTTATCCAAAACAGGGGAACAAGATTAGGGGATGCCGTTTTATATCAAAGTTACTCATGCAGGATGTTTTCTACTTATTTTTAAAAAATCTTTTTACTTGGTTTCGACTTACTTTTTAAAATCTTTTTACTATAAAAACACTTTCGACTTATTTTTTAAAATCTTTTTACTTGGTTTCGACTTATTTTCTAAAATCTTTTTACTATAAAAAAATTTGACTTATTTTTAAAAATGTTTTTACTTGGTTTCGACTTATTTTAAAAAATGTTTTTACTTGGTTTCGACTTATTTTTAAAAATGTTTTTACTTACTAATTGGTTTCGACTTATTTTTAAAAATCTTTTTACTATAAAAAAACTTTCGACTTATTTTTTTAAATCTTTTTACTATAAAAACTTTTGACTTATTTTTAAAAATCTTTTTACTTGGTTTCGACTCATTATCTAAAATCTTTTTACTAACATTCGACTTATTTTTCAAAATCTTTTTACTTGGTTTCGACTAATTTTCTAAAATATTTTTACTTGGTTTCGACTTATTTTTTTAAATCTTTTTACTTGGTTTCGACATATTTTTAAAAAAATCTTTTAACTTGGTTTCGACTTATTTTTACAAATCTTTTTACTTGGTTTCGACTTATTTTTTTAAGATCTTTTCACTATAAAAAAAAAACTTTCGACTTATTTTTGCCTTGCCGCCAGGCAAGGCTTTACGCCAGCTTTCTTCCTTGGACGGACGGACGGACCTGTTAACCTTGCTCTTCCAAAGACCCTTTCAAAGGCCCTTCCAAATCGCCTTTCTCATGGACAAGTTTGACGGCTCAGGCAGACAATGGTACATCCCTGTTGAATTTTAAACCGTCCATTTTACGTATTTGTTTCTGTTTGCGGTCGGTTCTAAAAGCATTTAATATTTGGTTACATTGAATAAATGAAGCGTTTGTATGGTAAAATTCCAAATTCATTTGGAGTGACATAAAATCAAGTGCATTATCTCGCAACAAGAATTGCATTAGCTATTCATAAAGATGAAACAATTTCCAAATCAGGCTAATAAATTGTATGTGAATATATAAGTAGCCATGACGTCATCAAAACGTTGGAGAGGCCTTCCGAGACCGCAGCAAAACGCTAACGTGAGTTTAGGAGAGCGCCAGCTCAAAACGTCACACGAGAAGTCGCAATAGATAATATTTAGGATCATTTTGTTATATCGCTGTGGCTATTGACACACTGAGTGTGCCTATAGCCTAAACAGGCTATTGACACACCGAGATTCCAGCCAGCCAATCAGAGCTTGTAACATGCCTTTCCCGACATTATTTTGCCAGGCTCTCGTCTCATTACAAACTTTTCACATATGTAACAGTTGTTTAGACATTTTTCGGAGGATTAGACATTAGAATCTTTGAATCTTGGAATGAACGGACGTATTCAAGTTATGCCTTAGATTTGGATACCTGTTAATACAACTTGGTACTGTGAATGTTAGCATGGCGTAGTGGTTAGCGTGATTAGTCGCCACACTGCCGACCCCGGTTCGAACCCGCCTAGGGAAAGTTTTTTTTTTTCAATTGTCCTTTTACCTTTTTATAACATCCATTTGAGATAAGAATATTTTCGTCATGCGACCAGAACCATGAAAACCCACCTTTGGGACTTTTTGGTCTGCATTTTCAAGAGTGCATGTTTAGGTAACAGTTACGTTTATTTTTTTCAGCCGCAGAATCCACCCGCTACGTTCTTATTTTGGACGGTACACTTATTATTTCTTTTAAATTGGACCAGGGACCCCTGAAATAATAAAATGTGGGGTTTTCCAAGGATAAAAGCTCCTTGGGTTTTCTAACCATAATTCTGCGGTATTTTTGCTCAAAATTCACGCCGTCGAAGCATATATTTCCGCGCCGCTATGTCATCCAAACATATCGGTTGATCTCGCTATGACGCTACAAAGTTCTTTCAAAATAATGAAAGTAAAACAACAACTATAACTTCGCTTCACTTGTGATATTTATACTTTATATTAGCTCATTTGCATACTTGTGACTGGCTACATGCGGCCTATACCGTAAACACGTGAAAAAGATCGTATTTTGGGTTGATGATGGGCACAGAATGCCATTTGTATTTTCAGAGTGTTGCCTTTCAAATATAATCGTAAGATTTTCTCATTTTCGTGGTTTCTAGTGTCAAAATTTTAATAATACGTATTTAGCAGACAAGCAAATTATCCTTACTGCACGCCAAGGCACAGCATTTTGCCTTGCCGGGCTTGAAGTGCCGACCTACCTTTTCCTGACGATATTCCTACCACGCGGCAAGGCACAGCTTTTTTAAAAAGATTTCTTGTTTAAAATCATTTTACTTGGTTTCGACTAATTTTCTAAAATATTTTTAATTGGCTTTGACATATTTTTTAAAATCTTTTTACTTGGTTTCGACTTATTTTTTAAAATCTTTTTACAAAAAAACAACTTTCGACTTATTTTTAAAAATCTTTTTACTTGGTTTCGACTTATTTTTAAAAATCTTTTTACTATAAAAAACTTTTGACTTATTTTTAAAGATCTTTTTACCATAAAAAAACTTTCGACTTATTTTTAGAAATCTTTTTACTTGGTTCCGATTTATTTTCGAAAATCTTTTTACTATAAAAAATTCGACTTATTTTTAAAAATGTTTTTACTTGGTTTCGACTTATTTTAAAAAATGTTTTTACTTGGTTTCGACTTATTTTTAAAAATGTTTTTACTTACTAATTGGTTTTGACTTATTTTAAAAAATCTTTTTACTATAAAAAAACTTTCGACTTATTTTTTTAAATCTTTTTACTATAAAAACTTTTGACTTATTTTTAAAAATCTTTTTACTTGGTTTCGACTCATTATCTAAAATCTTTTTACTAACTTTCGACTTATTTTTCAAAATCTTTTTACATGTACTTGGTTTCGACTAATTTTCTAAAATATTTTTACTTGGTTTCGACTTATTTTTTTAAATCTTTTTACTTGGTTTCGACATATTTTTAAAAAAATCTTTTAACTTGGTTTCGACTTATTTTTACAAATCTTTTTACTTGGTTTCGACTTATTTTTTAAAATCTTTTCACTATAAAAAAACTTTCGACTTATTTTTTTAAATCTTTTTACTTGGTTTCGACTAATTTTCTAAAATATTTTTAATTGGCTTTGACATATTTTTTTAAATCTTTTTACTTGGTTTCGACTTATTTTTTAAAATCTTTTTACAAAAAAAAACTTTCGACTTATTTTTAAAAATCTTTTTTCTTGGTTTTGACTTATTTTTAAAAATCTTTTTACTATAAAAAACTTTTGACTTATTTTTAAAGATCTTTTTACCATAAAAAAAACTTTCGACTTATTTTTAGAAATCTTTTTACTTGGTTCCGATTTATTTTAAAAATGTTTTTACCTGGTTTCGACTCATTTTTTAAA
>NC_049987.1:586816-591074 GCF_000003815.2 Branchiostoma floridae | reverse complement strand
TCTTTTTACTATAAAAAATCTTACATGATTTACGCAGTTAAAAATCTTTTTACTTGGTTTCGACTTATTTTTTAAAATTCTTTTTACTTGGTTTCGACTTATTTTTAAAAATCTTTTTACTTGGTTTCGACTTATTCTTTAAAATTATTTTACTATAAAAAACTTTCGACTTATTTTTAAAAATCTTTTTATTGTTGTTTTCAATCGTATCTTTTGATAAAGGGTGATTGGTCTATTCAACATATGAGAAAGAGATATGCTATCGATTTATGCCTCTTTTCCTAGTGTGTCATAGGCTACACCTGCCTTGGGGTGCTTGATTGACGGGACATGTGCGTGACCGGTGCATGAACCCCAGAGTTGACCCCGGGGTCGTCACGCTGAGGACTGCGTTCAGGCGAAGTAATCTTGCAATAACATCTTAGGCACGTAATGTGTCATTCAACCGGTCACTGTAGTTTTCCGCCTTGACTAATAAAATTTTGCATAGTCATTAATATTAATTGTATTTACATCGTTTTTACCGAATCATGGCCGAGAAATTTGCATATACTAGCCAAATTTCTGTGTGTAGGCGGGACTCAAACAGTTACAGAATAACACAGACCAACTCCTCGGTTCCAGGGGGGGACCTGCCCGAAGAAAACTCTACAACAGACCTGGGAACCCCTGAGTTAGAGTCTCCGCGCGATGAAATTTATAGAGATCAGGGTAGCATCCAGGCTACCAGTCTCTGGGAGTTCTTCCACTTTTATTTTGGGAATTGTACCGCTGAGGAGTCCGCTGTAGCTCCTAGACTTTTTCATAGAGTCTAGAGACGTGTTGCCGCTCGTCGGATCACCACAATATGTTTTGTGCCGGAAGTAAACAGGCAAGGACAGTACTTCTAAAAATTTGGGCAGAAAACGAGGTAGGTGTTTTTTTTAATGTGACTGTGTTCGACTAACGCCGGCGGCATATGTCCATAAAAGGACCCAGTCGGACAGTTTGAGGGGAACGAAAAGTACGTTACAAATGATAACAAGAACAAAAAACGAGCAAACTCCAATTCCCTTGTAAAAAAAACTTAAGGTATGTATGGGTATGATCAACGTTAATAGGTACGTTTTCATTATGGTGGCCATCATGCCGATGCAACATTCGTAATTTCTCTTCTTTTGGGCTGTTTAATTTTTTTTTAAATTTGTGGGTTCGACATCTCTCACGCACTCCGGCCATCAAGCACTAATCTGAAGGGGCTATTGTTTCTTGTCCGTAATCTGGGACGTTGTCCGTAATCTGGGACGCAGTGTAACCATATCCACATTCCAGATGTTTCACGTCGAGTTTGCGTGGGGTTGTGCAATATACAGATCAGATTGTGTTAGAACTATGGTGTTTTTCTATGTTTCGAGAATATGTTCACGCTTTCAAGTTTGGTGCAATTCCTTTTTTTTGTACATGTCAACTCAGCAGACTCAAGGTTGGGGCTGCAGGTGGGTTAAAACCAGGTGCAGGATGATGGGACGACGAGGAGCGGAGATCAGATTAAGCTACCGGTGGTCGACAAGGCAAGTCCGAGGAACCGGTCGCCGACGTAGCCAGGAAGCCATAGTTCCAACAGCCTCTACACAATTCCCCAACTCCAGAGCTGACGCCACCCCAAGGAAAGCATGAAGGTGGGTTTCACCCGTATCATTGTTAGCTTAATGCAAATTTTAAGACCTGCTTCCAATACCATATTCTGCACGCCCCACGTAGTGAACAATCGTAGAAACCCTGAGGCAGACGCTTCGGTAAATTTTAAAGTTTTTCTCGTTGTATTTTAGGTACCGCTTTTATTGCCACATTTTGTCCGCTCCACATGGTGAACGTCATGATTCCATTCGTCGAAAATCCCTATAAAGGCAGGTCTGACATTCTTTGCCAACTTTTTAAAAACATAAAACACAATGGGGTCACAGGGCATATATATATATATAACTTTGTTGGTAGCGTCACTATTTACCCGTAATTTTGCTATTCAAAACAACGATTTACTTTCTCAAATTACGTCTTTTTCAAACATCAGACACACTTGCACGAGTTAGCATCGGCAGTCACATTCCATCTGTGCACTATCGGTAGCTGCGATCAAAATATGGTTGGGCCTAGGGTTCTAGACAAATATACTCAGAATTGCATGCAATAAATACTTGTTCAAATGACTTCAAACGTGGTGAAAATTACACGCGGCAAGGAAAGTGTTCATTTTCTGACCATTGAAGGTACCTGGTGTGCTTGTATGACAACCGTCGAAAAGGAAAGGCCTATACTAGTTTTATACAGCTAGTAATTTCTAAGTATGTAAGATTCATTCATTAACGGATCATCGGGGTTTTAACCAGTAGATAAAAAGGTAGCAGATGCAAGTTAAAAGACTGGCTCGTTAAAAATGATAATGTACACAAAAAATGTTTAAACGTTTCCAGTACACCAAGAGTTCTGATCGAACGTGTCCGTGACTCACCGTGATTCACCGTTAACGCGTTAATTTGACGTTCTGGTCAGGTCTAATTATCGCAAGTGTTCTGATACGTGTATGTAAAGGGTTAGTGTGTGACCACAATCGTTTCCCTCTCATAGCAAAGAAAATGGAATGTAAATAATATAACGAACTGTCCCTTAAAATGTTTGAGTTGTCAGAAGAGCGCAGTTGGTAGTTTCAATTACAGAGAATCACTTCGCAGCTTACTACGGGTCACTAAGTCGTCACCCACCTGTCAGTTAGCCGCACAGCTGCATCGGGATTATGTTTCTCACATCACAGGGAAGGTTAATAACAGTGACATTAAGGGCGTGTGAACAGCTCAGGTCAGCTAGTGTAGTTTATAAACAATCAACTTGCATGCCACACTGTACAGTAGAGTTACGTGAAATTTGTTAGTATTTACAGTTACGCTGCCCTGTCATATCACATGTCAACGCACTAGAATACCCTCAAAAACGTATTACTATAACGCCTGTGCACATGTGTATTTTTTCACTCATGTTATCATGCGTAGCTTTGTCTGCTAGCCGAATTTTCTCACCACAATGCAGGAAATAGTGTTTCAAGGGGTCAATAGTTCAAACTGTTCCCGGGGAGAATACCCTCAGTCCCACTTGTCACGCCTTCCATGCTGCACATGCTGAAAATTCGGCCAATAATATTTCGCCCAAACCTTAAAAGTAAGAAATTCACTGCCTCTAAAAAATGTTCGTCGTCACTTCCAAACAACATAAAATTAATACTTTGATGCAGAACTAGCTAACTTAAGATAGTTGAATCCAACTCTAAGTGTTGAAGTAAGCCTCACGAGGTAACGTAATTCGTAATACATTAGTATCATTCGCGTGCAATACCCTGTACAGGGAAACTAATATAGTATGTTACACAAAATCGCGCAATCACGTGAATGATGGAATGTTTGGAGAATATGTCTTGTGTGATTCTTTTATTTTTTTTCTTGTCAGATTGGCAGACGTGAGGTCAGGGCTGCTATGTAGGATGGGTTGAAACCAGGAGTAGGATGATCATGAAAAGAGGGTCGACTAAGAGCGGAGATGAGATGAAGCGACAGGTGGTTGACAAGTCACGCCTGGCCGAGGAACTGGTCATTCAAACATGCAGGAATATTCTTGAGAGACATTTCAATGTTTTGAAAGCCTAACGAAGCACTTTTGTATGGAACAGTTAGGTTTCCGTAGAAATCAAGAATAAATTTTGCTTCTCCAACGTTCTTTGCGGATAAGCCTCAACACGATATTTTCGCGAACAGAACATCTGTGGGTAAACAATCAACAGTAGTTCCAAATCGGTAATAATGATCTGGGTGAAACCCACCTTCATATTTTCGCTGGCACGATGTTGGTCCTGGAGTTGTTCTGTGGCTTCCTCTGGTTAGCTATTAGGTCGGCGGTTTGTTCAAAGCGACCAGTTCCTCGGCCAGGCGTGACTTGTCAACCACCTGTCGCTTCATCTCATCTCCGCTCTTCGTCGTCCCTTTTTTTCATGATCATCCTACTCCTGGTTTCAACAAATCCTACAGCCCTGACCTCACGTCTGCCGTTTTTGTCGGGAAAGTCGGAAAATAAGAGTCCGGTCCAGTTTCGATGATTTCGACAGGGATTTGAATATCGTTTATCGAATATCGTCCCTTTCCCTCGTCTCCACTATGGAATAACCCATGGTTGCTGAGCAATGACATTCACTGCCTAGTGTTCATATTGCGTAATGCAGATGAAAGGCCAAGCCAAG
>NC_049987.1:581441-586601 GCF_000003815.2 Branchiostoma floridae | reverse complement strand
AATTAGTAGTTTATCAAAGATTATCAAATTGTTAGCTTCGTACTTTTTTTTAATTTGTACGTAAATGCACTTGACCTGTTCTTTTTGTCAGTAAAGATTATCAAATTGTTAGCTTCGTACTTTTTTTAATTTGTACGTAAATGCACTTGACCTGTTCTTTTTGTCAGTATATATATATATATTTGTTTTAAAAATGGGATATATCTTGTGGTATGCAGTGTCCGGAAAACAACGTCGTTTGGGTTGTCTCCCGAGGATTCCGTCCCAGATTTCGGACATTGTGTGTAACAGTAGAACACAATAGGGCTACGGAACTGCTAAACTGTAATGATATATCTCATTTTCAAAACAGATATGTATTCAATTTGATTCCTTCTAAAGGGATATATTATTACATTTCTTATTATTCTTTCTCTATTTCTTATAATTCTTATTCTTATTCAAAAGCGAAGTATCATTTTGAAATAGCTTGGATATTTCAATCGGCTAGAGCGTTCAAGTTGATATACGTGTGCATGTTCTCTCTCAATCTCTGCACAGGTCGGCCAAGAGAGATAAACACGGGCAAGACCGACTCCTCCCGCCGCAACGGACGTCGCTGATGGCTTGCGCTGGAAGACTAGCTGTATCACTGTGGGGAAGGACGCCCGTATGCAAATTGCAACAACTGGCGGGACCAAGGCTGGGAGCCATGCAAAATCTGGAACAACGTCGCCCTAAGGAGCAAGGCCATGAGAGGAAAATGCCAGACCGGAGCAGAGCCGCGTACAGCCAAGATTGCGCTGCTACAACTATGGAAATACTGACGCCAGTTTATGGACTGATGTACACGTATTGTCTGCATTACTAGTATTTGACTTTACAGACACAAATACGTATTGTCTAGTCTATTATGTGTATCAAAGAATATACAAGTAATGTAATTGACTCAGACGACGACGGTCCAAATCAAACCATGTGCGGATTTACGAATGGTGGAAATCCCATACAGACGCAAGTAAGGTCTCATTGATGAGTTTTTAACTGCATTGGGAGTAATGGCATGCAAAAATACGTGTTTCACATGGGCGCGTACAAAATGAACGCAATTGAAATATGTTTATTCTATTTATTATTTGTTGCGCTCATTTACGTTTTATCTTGTAAAAACTTTACGACAACAGCTAAACATTCAGTCTTATATGACAATTAGAACATGCATGAAGTTAGTACACACCGCAACGGGGACTGCACAACTCAGAACTGTGTGCCTCCGACCCAGACCGCAGCTACCGAACATTGCCTGCTAATTTCTTGAAGTAGAAAGAAACTTTCACCAATCTAACGTTAGAGATCAGTTGGGCTGGATAAAAGGAAAATTCTCATCGCTAAAAGAACACCTCCGTGCAGCCGCTTACTTTTTTGGGCCGTAATTTGGAGTAATACATCAACGGGACCTTACAAATATTATGTATGCAAGCTGATGTTGCATTTCAGTCCGTCACTTGCAACAAGCTAGATACAACGCAATGGTTGCTGTATGTACCGGCATGTATTAGTCTATATTGTGCCATGATTATTATTCTCAGACGGTTTCCGGTAATTCGTTAAATTTGATAATGTGAACTGCAACAGACCGAGATAAAGTACTAGTAACAATGTTGTGTGATGTGAGCGGACAGCTGTGTAACTGTCTGTCATGTAAGACAGAATATAAAGACGAGAGATTTATTTCTAAGGCAATTCAGGAGAGCAACAGACCGAGTGACATAGCATTATGACGTCGCAGTTAGTATACGTTCAAAGTCTCCCGTGCCCAGTGTACGGAAATCCCTATCTCTGTGTCATTTCTTTATCGTTAACGTGGTCGTCTTCAAATCAGAATCCAAAAGAATTAGTTACATGTCGAAGAATACCATTGTTTATCAGAGGAAGAAAATCGTTGTCAGAAACATCGGTAAACATTTCTTTTAATTCTGAATTATTTACCATATCAAATTCTACTTTGTTGAATTCCAAAACCGCCCTGTCAAGGCATATCATTACATATTGTAAGAAGCAAAACTTAATATACAAAAATGAACAGCTATGGCTCATATAACATTTTAATCTCATGCAAAACCACTACTTCACCACAACACTGACTGACCATCATTGTTGTGCGGCTGTCGTCGCTACTATGGAATGTCTTTCCGACAAGTCCACAAGTCCACAAAGCTCACAACATTAAACAGCATCGTTAACACATCAAGATCGCATATAAAACCACCATCCCATTGTTGTTGTTTTGTTGTCTTTGTTTAAAACAGACTAATCATCTGTTGTGCGGCTGTCGTCCCTACATGTCTTTCCGACAAGTCCGTCACAACAAGTTCACAACGTTCCACAGCATCGTTACCACCATCCCATTGTTGTTGTTTTGTTGTCCTTGTTTAAAACAGACTAATCATCTGTTGTGCGGCTGTCGTCCCTACATGTCTTTCCGACAAGTCCGTCACAACAAGTTCACAACGTTCCACAGCATCGTTACCACCATCCCATTGTTGTTGATTTGTTGTCCTTGTTTAAAACAGACTAATCAACTGTTGTGCGGCTGTCGTCCCTACATGTCTTTCCGACAAGTCCGTCACAGCAAGTTCACATATTCCACAGCATCGTTAACACATCAAAATCGCATATAAAACCACCATCCCATGGCCATTGTTGTTGTTCTTTTGTTGTCCTTCCTTAAAACCGACTAATCATCTGTTGTGCGGCTGTCGTCCCTACATGTCTTTCCGACAAGTCCGTCACAACAAGTTCACAATATACCACAGCACCGTTAACACATCAAAATCGCATAATAAACAACCATCTCATTGTTGTTGTTTTGTTGTCCTTGTTACAAACAAACCGTGAAACTGTGGTGCCTATATCTTCCGACAAGCCCAAACAACAACAAGCTCAAAACATAACCACAGCTTCCCCAAGATGCCTCAATCCCAGCATGCCCCACACCAAACATGACGACACATTTCCCAACATGCCTCACACAACATGGCACCAACTTTCCCGGCATGCCTCACTCCCAGCATGCCTCACTCCCAGCATGCCTCACTCCCTTGACATCATCCAACATGGCGGCGCCCTATAATACAACATGGCGGCGCCCTACTCCGCTAACGAAAACAAAACAGGTTGTGCTATCGCAAACCTGTAACTAGATAGCCGGCTACAAAATCGTATTACTAAATAACAATGTGAATACACTATTAAATTCTACTAAAAGCTACTAGTACTCGAATTAATGGAAAAAATGACTATAACTGCAATTTCTACAATGACACAAAATGGCGGCGGTCTGTTTACAACTTACAAAACGCAATGGCAACGTTTACCGACGTGCCTTCTCCGCCACAGCTCGGATGCCGGTCCACCCCCAAACTCTCTCGATGGCCGCTGAGTTGTTCTTGACTATGGAAAGCGCCGAGCAGTCAGTGGGTGTGGAGTGGCTTGAGTGTTGTCATCTTCAAGTCCAGCTTCACTTCCGACAGGTCTCGCCCCACCTTTCTTTCCTTGGCGAAGCAGTCGCCGTAGAATGTCAAGAAGCTCTGGGTCAGACCCTGCTTCAGCAGTCGTTGATCCAACTGTCTGCGTCGAAGGGCTGCAGCTTCCCCGTGCAGCTCGCTGGGATGAAGATGGGGATAATGTTGGCCTCATTGAGTCTCTCCAGCAGGGCAGGGTTTCGATAGGCCTTGAAGACATCGAAAATGGCTAGTCCTGGTTAGTCAGGCTTGAGCCGAAGGTAGTACCTATATTCAGACATGTTTTAAAACTGATACATTTTTGTGTGAGATTAAAAACTAACCGTCAGCAGTTGTGGTGAGGACCTGGAGCCACTCTCCGAAACCTGCCTCCAGTGCTGGCAGCTGGTGTTCTACAATCCCATGTGTTGTTATAACTTTAGACGGAATGAGAAAGAAGACAGTAGGTTTGTGGTATGATAGCAAATATCACAGTGCCAACAAGACAGGTGTCTAAAGCATTAAATGTAATATAATTCTTGATGATATAAACCTTAGAAAATATGAAGCTGTTATCATTCAAGGTTATTATTTGGTTTAACCGTATTCATACGGGGGGGGGGGGCTTTTGAGGCCTGCGCCAAATGTGATCTCCTATAACGCCAGAACGGCTTACGCTAGAGCCACCAAATTTGGTGAGTTTTCCTAAAATATTGTTGTCAACAATTTAACAAAGTTTGGCAAATTTTCCATTTTTTCGTTGCCATGGCAACCATTTGCCAACCAGGCAGTTTTGCCAAAAGACAATTTGTTTCTACAACTAGCCATTGGTATTTTGTGCCCGGGCTTGCCCCGGTATCCGCCCACCAGGACAAAACTGTTTACAGGCACCGGTACGCGGTACAAATGTGACAAAAGCATAAAACGGAGCTCAATATATAGTCTGCAAGTCGTAGGAAAGAGGATTTCAACCTTTGACTTTGACTTTATTCAGATCCACATTTAGCTATTACAACATTATGTTGCCAGCTATTCTTACAGTGGCCTACATAAAATACATTAATACACGCACAACGTTACATACATACAAAACATAATATGTACATTGCAAACTATACAACTGAGAGAAAAACAAGTTCATTTAGTAACTGTGTTCCAGTGGTTAGCCAAAAATTACATCATGACCGATGATGATAATTGGCTGTGTCATACCGGAAGTGTATATGATTGCTTTTCTTTCTATTATCAACATTTGCATCTCCGATAGACACAATGCCCTGTGAATTTTCGCGCACACGTATTTGCATGTTAAGGGGATCCGTCAGCAAAACAATGCATGTACATAGATGTGCTCGGACAGTTGGACCCCCGTAGCAGCTCGGGAAGGCTTCCATGGCCATCTCTATCGCACGCTCCATTTCCACTCTCCTGCGGGTTCTAGGCCCTTGTGCGTCCAGGCGCCTAGCTACCTCCACTGCAAAGCGGTACTTGACTTTGTTCTTGGCAGGCTATGTGCGTCCCGGAAATATGGCCTTGTACCAAGTGGTTTTACATGATACCATGCCTCTGATGGACTTGTTCAGGTTTACCCTGTCCATCAGAGGCTTGGTTCTCTGTCCCGCATTGTCTGCCATCACTTTCATCACTCCACCTGCAGTCTTGCCATCACCGTCTGTTG